>NW_007248080.1:109639-159073 GCF_000164805.1 Carlito syrichta | reverse complement strand
TCGCGTCGGAAGAACAATGGCCCGGACCGCCAGACTCCACTTCCCAGAAAACTCTGCGGCGCGACAAGGACTTCCGGGTCATTGGTGCGTCACGAAGAGGGTCCTCTCGGGGCGTGAGCCGGCCTTGCGGGGGTGAACGAGAACTGGCCTGGCCTAGCGGGCGGGCTCCTCTCCTGCAGATCCCCGCTTCCTCGCGGATCTGCTCGCACGGCCTTCGAGTTGTCGGGCGCCCGCTTGCCCAGGGCTATCGTTCGCAGGACGCCCCGTGGTCGTACTGTCATGTCACAACCATACTTCGCCCACCGAGAACGCTTCCTGGAAATGTATGCGAACATGGCTTATGTATGACACTAATGACTGCAGTTCTGAGGTCCTTACGCCCCCTCGAAGGGCTTGGAAATATTGAAATCAAGTGGGCACTTTGAGGACAATGGCCCCATCCTGGGAAGAATCCCTCCTCCCATACCTCTCAGAGCCTGATCCGCCTGTCTCTCCAGCAGCACATCTTAGGCTCTGACCTTGCCAGCCCACCCAGAGAGGCGATGGACAACTGTATACATAGCCAGAGCAAACTACTGTTGGTGTATATTTGGGCTTTTACCTCATTTTTGCAACTGAAATTAAATTTTAATTTCTTTTCCTTATTTTAAAAAAATGATAAATAGTATGGCTATAAATTTTCTTGTAAATGCCAAGTACTCATCGCATGGTATTCGTTAGGCAATGCTACTGCATTGGTATCTCGTGCGGGTGTGGTATTTAAATCCTGTAGCAGCTATACCTTTAAATAACACTGGCATCAAGTGGCTTCCTCTCAAGACTTGGGGTATGTGATAAGGAAAGATTTGCCTGTGCAAAGTATTTTCCCATCTATGACTTTATTATACTTATACTCCCAATTTACACTCCTACCAGAGTTTATAGTTATTTTGGTTGCCAACTGTTAGTACCAGCACTTAATTTTGTGAAACTTTCCAATTCTGTCAATCTAATAGGTGTGAAAGGGTAGTTCACTGTGGCTTGGGTTTGCATTTTTAATTGTTAATGAGATAGAGAACATTTTCATATGTCTGTTGGCCTTAGTATTTCCTTCTTTGATCATTAAACATCTTTTGGTCAATTTTCTTTTAGAACAATGGTCTTTTTAATGTTATAAAATACAAGTGAGATAAAAAAAAAATTGAGATTTTTAAGGAGGGCGTGAGAGACTAGGCTGTTAGGAATTTTCCTCCCTTAGAATTCTGGGCTTTTAACTAAATTCAGTAACTGAATGTGCTTTGTGCATTTTGGTATAATGTTCCCGGATATGAAGTTTTTTCCTGCCAGGGATTTGTTGAACAACTTGAGTCTATAAGGAACCATCTTGCTCATGTTCAGCAAACTCTTCAACTCATATATTGCCTCTTCCCCATTCTTTCTCTCCCCTGTGAACTCCAATTAGTTGTAAGGAGGTCTTGCCACTCTATCCTCCAGGTGTCTTCAATCCTCTCTTATCTCCATCTTTCCATTTCTGTGTTGCATTCCAGATAATTTATTCTAATCTATCTCTTATTCATAATTCCCTATCCAGGAGATTTTTAAGATTTCAATCTTGCAAGGTTATTTAAAACATGATAGAAATAGTTGCTTCATAATATATATCTGATAATTCCAATAACTGAAGATTTCATGTATCCCTTTGTAAGTTTATTTTTAAATTCTTCAGTCAGTTTGCTTTGCTTCCTTTCCTTTTTTTGTTGGTTATTTTTGTGTGTCACTCTGTCCTTAAAAAGAGATTCCCCATATCCTTAGATGAAAGTACCTTTCTCTTCTAGATATTATGTAATTTTATTTTCAGACAAGATCTGGATAACTGCTACTCTGGAACCACTTTGAATCTGAGACATAAAATCCCTGCTCAGTCCCTTTGGAAAAGCCTGTATAGGGATTTATTTTTGCTGCTTTTCCTCATGCACTTCCTGGAAGAATCATGGAGGCTTCCTTTTATGAGTCCTCAGATATTTGGAACATGAATTAAGTTCACGAGCAGAGGGAGGGTTCCAAAGCAGAATTAAGCAGAGGGGGGGGCTAACATTGAAGGACTAGATATGACTGGGACAGAGGTGAGAAGAACTTTAAGTGGGGGCTAGTCCTTTTGTTTCAACAGCTATGTCTGGCCATCTCATAAAGAACATTACTATGAAGCTAAACCCCTAACATGTGAGTGCTCCATGATTGGCCTTAATAACAGAGAGGATAGATGCACTTGAATAGAGGTTGAGGAGAAATCCAGGGTCAGGTAGTAAGAGACTTATAGACATAAGCAAATTCATCTTAAATTAATATTTTGCTAGACATTTGAGAAAGACAATATGGCAGAGAAAGAGAGCAAAAAGGAGATAGGAAAATATTTTACATACCATACTGAAATGACTCCTTTCCACTAGCTCTCAGTTGCCTTCTTTTCCTTTTCTATAAGGCAAGGTTTACAATCAGTGATTTTGCTGTTGAAGTTTATCTGGCCAAGAGTACCTTTTAGAATATGAACTTGAGAAAAGAAAAGCCAGTTCATGTTGATGTTGAAACTGTTTAAGATTGAGGGTGTGTTATGAATGTTTTTGCCTCTCCTCCCAAATTCATATGTTGACACAGAACCCCCAAGTGTGGCAGTCTTAAGAGGTTAAACCTTTGGGGAGGTGATTAAGTCATGAGGGTAAAGTCCTCATGAATGGGGTTAGTACCCTTAGGAAAGATGCCTAAGGGAGCTGTTTGCTTCTTCCACAATGTAAGTATACAGGGAAAAGGTATGAAGAAGCAGACCCTTACAAGACACCACCAGCACCTTGGTCTCGGACTTCCCAGCCTCCAGAACTGTGAGAAATAAATTTGTTATTTATATGTTACGCAGTCTAAGGTATTTTGTCCTAACAGCCCAGACTGACTAAGGAGCAAAAAGGAAGCTTTGGAATCCTAGCTTCCAGAGATTAGAAAAAGTCATATGTATTTGGGAGAAGCTTCTGCTGAGATCTTTGTCCTTGTTCCTGGCTCATCTGTCATCTATCACTTTGGAATAAGCCCACACGTTCTACTATAAAGTTTTAAATCTCAGAGCCTAATCCTAGTTTTCTTGTCACTAGTTTGAAGACACACCCATCCCAGAATATCCAATTTGGAACCTGTACAGTCTCCAACAAGACTTTTGTGCTCTTTCCTCCCATCCCCAAGGACCCTTGACATCCTGCATCTCTGATTATTTTACACGACCTGTATCAGGTAACACCAGACTGAAGGGTGAATACAGTAGGAAGTGTCAGATACACATATGTTTGACCGATAATACACAGCCATTGCTTGGCCTATTGGCTAGGTTCTCTGAGGGAAACAGGGCTGGTGTCAGAAGCCCTGTTTGTGACTTTGGTGGGGAGGAGAGTTCCCATCTCACTTTTCCTCCCTGTTTTCCTTCCTCTTGGATCGTTGAGGGATTAGAATAGGACTTACTTTACTTTCATTAAGAGACTTCATTTAGACCTAAGCCTGAGAAGATCCTTCATGGAGTTTAATGGGTAGGGAGGTCAAGTTTTCCTACTGATTAATTTTGTATGATTTCTCTAAATAATGATTCAGGAGTGCTGAACCTCAATATGTATGTTAGTCTGGAAAAACACATGAATAGAGGAAAAGTGTCACCATTTTTTTGAAGTTCAATAAACACTTGCACAATTATTTTTTAAAAGAAAATAATATAGTTCAATCTATCCACATATAGAAAGTGACTAAAACATACTAATCTACTGAGAGAAAGGTATCATTTTTAACATAGATTTATGTGTATTTGCATATCATTCTTTTTCACTCAAATCATTTTGTCTGTCATACAATATTAGTAACGTACAACCTACATTGTCATTAGAATGTCTACAGCGTTCTGTATCAGGAATCATAGCAGTAACAGATTTAAGCACAGTTTCCCTTTGATGAACCTTTGGTTTTCACTTAAATGTGTGAAGAATATCCTTGTATGTACATAAGTTGCATATATATTTGGTTTTTAAAAATAAGTCCCTAGATTCTATATTACTGGTCAAAGAATTTGCTCATCCTTGCACTTTATTGCATGACAACAAAATGACCCTTATAAGGGCTATGCTGTTCTATGTTTGGTCCTTTGAAGAAAGTCGAGCTTTCTAGAACCTAGTTTCAAGGTGCTTGGGATATTCGACTTCTCCAAATCTCATGCTGAAATTTGATCCTCAGTGTTGGAGGTGGAGTCAAAAAGGAGGAGTTTGGATCATGGAGGTTTCATCCCTCATAAATGGTTTATTGCTGTCATTGTGGTAATGAGTGAGTTCTCGCTCTATTTGTTCTATTAGAACTGTTGCATGCAAGGACTGGTTGATTTAAAGAGCCTGGCCTCTCCTTCCCCTCTCTCGTTTGCTTCCTATCTCACTATGTTGAAATTGTGCCCCTAAGAGTTGAAGAAAACAGTGACTAACAGAAATTCTCGAGTTTGCGGGTTGGCAGATAAGAAACAACTTGCTGAAATGCTGAAACTCCCACCACTTCTGAGATTTAGAAACTGGCTGAAATTGGTTGGAACCAATATGGTCAGGTGTAGTCTGTGCAGAACAATCTGACTGTTGTCTCAGCCTGAATTTCCACTGCATGTTTCATCTTAACTGCCCCCCACCACCTAAATTTGCAAGTGACCCATGAGGAAGCATGAAAAGCTAACTACGCATTTCCAAGGACTTTTCCAGACCCGCCCTTTCCTTCCACCAATCACCTACTACTCTCAAAATTCAGCCCCTAATCCTTGTCTAATAAAAATACTGCCTTAAAACAAGCACAGGGAGACAGATTTGAACTGGACTCCCATCTCCTTGTTGGTTGACCTACAATAAAGTTTTCTCAAAAACCCAGTGTCATATTATTGGCTTCTAGTGCCTCAGGAAGCAGGCCCTTTTGCTCTGTGACTGTGATCTATACCCACCCACTCCCCCATGAAAGAAAACAGCCTGAAGACCTCACCTGACACAGATGCTGGCACTGTACTTGTACAGCCTACAGAACCATGAGCAAAATAAACCTGTGGTTTTTTTTAAATAAATTACCCAGCCTTAGGTAAGACTAAAACCAGGGTTTAAGTAAGTGGCAAACGGTGGGTTACCTGCTTCTAGGACTTCTTTTCAGTGTGTTCTCTTCCACCCAAATAGTAGGAGGAAAACAGCATGTGAGGCTCTGGACTACTTGCATGGAGCAGCAACTGAGATCTCTGGGATGATTAATGTAGATGAATATTGCCTCCTGTAGTACAGGGGCCAGACAGAGGAGATATGACTCTGGAATGATGAGTCTGTATATCAAAGACATGCCATCGCTGATCCCTTTTTTATCTTTTTTGTTGTTATCTTACATTGCCTACCCCTGGAGGGGCAGGCTCTCATAAACCAGAAAAGTTAAGATGTCATAACATACAGATAATTTTAAAATACTTACAATACAAGCAGCCCTCTGATGTTTGGCATCATATTAAGGAAAGTTTGTTGTGATCGCAGAGATTTTTAGAGAGTAGAGCATAAGTTGCCTCAAACATTTATTACGAGAAAGCATTTATTATGAGAGGTGAGAAAGGAGAAACACAAGTAGAAGTACAAGAGGTCTCTGGAAGCCAACCCACAACTAACTTTCCCATTTATATGGCATTCGCCAAGTAAAACAGATCTGAAATTTTTAGGGTTTATAAGAATATCTTGGTGGAATTGTAAAGTGTGTTTGAAATGGGCCCAGATCAAGGGGGCAGGCTGGGCAGTTATGTTGATGGAAGGTGTGAAATGATAAGTTAGTGAAGCACATGTGAAGACTAGTGATATTTGTGTGTCACCAAAGGGCAGGAGGGGCTGTGGCTGGAGATGCAGAGTAGGAGGTCATGGCAGCTGGAGGTTAGGTTGAAAGGGAAGGCACTGGGGAGTCAGTGTGGGTCAAGCAGTTACAAGGCTGGGACCTCCTGGGGAAAGCAATGACCTTCGTTAATTTTTAGAGCATCACAGATAGTAGTAAGCCTCTACTGATCTCCCTTTAGACATGGGAGTCTAGAGGGTCTGTTTTAGCAGAAAGCAAGGAATATACCAGAATCAGACACAGACCTCAGAAATATAATAGAATCCCTAATATGAAGAGGGTCCCAAAAAACACTGGAAATATCTTTTGGGGAGTGGGCCTCTTATAGCACAGACTTCTCCTGCTAGGTCTAGGATCCCATGGGCATCAGTGTCCTGGCTAGCTTTGCTGGTAGAAGCTGCGTTCAGCTTCAGTGAAATTTTTGCAACAAACAGGTGATTGGTTCTTCCACCATGATGATTCACCTGCCCACACCACCCTGAGTGTTCAGCAGTTTTTGATCAAAAACAGCATGATCCCTGGGTTCCATCCTCCCTATTCTTTGGATCTCATCTCGAGCCACATTTTCTTGTTTCCTCGGGTGAAAAAAAGGCCTCAAAGGGAAACGTTTTGCTGCTGTGGAAGGCATAAAACAAAAAATGGCATCAAAATTGATGAGTTCAAAACTGTTTTGAGCAGTGGAAAAAGCATCTCAATAGGCATATTACATCAAACAGAGAGTGACTGGAGTTTCAACATGTAAGAATACACAATTTTCAAATAAACTCCAGGGTTTTTTGGGTTTTCCCTCATATTGAAGAAAAGAAAAAAATGCCCTTGTCCAATTTGTGCCTTAAGAGATACAGTCCATGGGCATCACTGGTGTGGAGGTTTTAGTGTCTAGGGTGGAGTCATTTGTGACAAGGGGGGCAAAGTCATCTCGAAAGGCAAGGTCTTGGGTTGGGGGTCATGTTTTCTGAAGCAATGACATCTCCAGCAATGAACTTCTAGGCTTAGGTGTTGTTATCTGAGTTGTAGGACTGGCACGTCCCTTCCAAGTGGATTCCCACTCAAGTTGATGTCGGCCTCAGCATTTGCCATGTTTGGCTAAAACAGTGACTACTTGAAGGGTTTGAGTCTCTGGAATGTAAACCAATGAAAGCACCCAGACCAGTAGAAATAAGGTCAACCAAATGATATGCAGCAGCACCTGACAAGGTTTTTGTTTTTGGTTGGAAGTTTAGCACACTTAGTCCTGAGTCAGGCTCGGTGGCTCAGCCTGTAATCCCAGCGCTTTGGGAGGCTGAGGTGAGTGGATTGCCTGAGCCCGCAGGTTTGAGACCCGCCTGGGCAACTTGGTGAGACCTCATCTCTACAATAAATCAAAAATTAGCCAGACGTGGTAGCGCGCGCCTGTAGTTCCAGCTACTCGGAAGGCTGCGGCGGAAGGATCACCGGAGCCTAGCAGGTTGAGGCTGCGGTGCCCGGGAGCGTGCCACTGCACTCCAGCCTGGGTGACAGAGTGAGACTCCAACTCAAAAAAAAAAAAAATTAGTCCTGTGACAGATGAATAGCTGCCTAGCCTGTGGAACAATTTATGATTAATGTTACAGGGACTATGAGCCCTCCAGCTGTTAAAGGATGGGAACAAAAGCAAAAATTTATATAGATAGGTTAAAGCCTAGGGCAAGATAGAGACCTTTAAGGGCTTATTTGTTGGAATGGAATTTGAAAAGAAGTTGTTTGAGATTACTGTTGTCTCTCAAAGCGATGATCTGGGTCCTATCAGAGACCTTAAAGTGGTGTTGAGTGTCTTTCTAAGAAGTGAAATGCGTGTTATATAACTGTAAAGATGGGACCACTTGTTGGTTGTTGGTCAGGGCATCCAGTACTAAGATGAACTGGCTGAAGTTTGGCCAAGTGTGTTAGTGTCTTCAGGTCCATTCCCTATCAAGGACATCTGGCTATGGGATGAAAAGCAGTAATATTCCACCGAGCTCCATCAGACATCGGTTAGCATTGAAAATCATACAGTTCACAAGCTCCTATTGCTGTTTGCTCAGTTAATCCCCAGGCGCTTCCCAGACAGCCAAGGCATCTGAGGGAAGGAGTGACCACCTCCAACATTCTGGCATCTGGCAAGGGACTGAGGACAGAGAAGACCACCTACTCCTGCAGATGGAATGTACAAAAAGGCCCAGGTTTGGTTCTGTCCTGTCTTAGGGAGGCCTCAGTAGCAGCGCCCAGCTTGTGAGGTGCTGTTTCCATGACCCAAAGCATTATGAGCGGCTAGGTATGGAGGGTCACAGGCTCAAGGTCTATGAGCTCCTCTATTTCCAGGACAGCCCAGTAAGTAGCTAGTAACTTTTTTTTTTTAGTTGGAGTCTCACTCTGTCGCCCAGACTCGAGTGCAGTGGCCGCTCCCAATCACTGCAGCCTCGACCTGCTGGGCTCCAGTGATCCTTCTGCCTCAGCCTTCCGAGTAGCCACTTATTGTTTTAACAGTGTAAACCATGAGGCCAAGGGGGAAATTTCTTGCAACAAAAGCCCTTGGGCAACTTATGGCCATCATAAGTGGTCCAGTGACTACAGGTGATGTAAGAGGAGGTTGTCAAAGCCTCTACAGTGAAGGAGCTTTTGAGGGCACTAACAAGAGTGCCTGCTGATTTTAATTTGGAAGTACAACTTGTAAATGAGGAATATGTTGCCATTAGAACTGCAAAAGTACTTTAAAAAGATATTGGGTGTATATGTCTTTAATGTGTGTGTCAAATGAATTTCTTAAGAAGAGGATGTTATTAATATGTCATACTTCTGCTCCCACAGAAACGTGGATGCAGTTAAGATCTTGTCTGCCAATATTGTGAATGAGGTAATTGTAAAAGTCTTGAACGGTGTCTCTTCAGAAATGGAGGCAAACTGAAGTTGAGACTGCTGAAATTGGCACAGATAGAACATGTTAGCCAAATCTATAAGAGCAAAATATGTGTTGCTGATTGAATAGAGTCAGTAAGTTTAATAATACTGGATATTGAGCATGGATGCCTTTATGGATGGGACCACAGCATTAAGATTATAATAATCCATCATGAATAACCCTTCATTTTTTCCCTCAAGTTTAAGGACACGCAAAACTGAGCTGTCAAATGCAAAAGCAGTGGGGATAATCACCCTTTTATTAATTAGGTTTTATATAGTAAGTTTTAATGTGCAAAGGCCCTGTTTTTGTTTACATTGGGTGGCCATATTAACTATTTTAACTGGGGGGTCCATGGAGTGTCGTTTTTGCAAGCCAATTTGACATTCTCAGAACATCAGTAAGTAATAGTACCTAAAAGTACACAAAGCACACTGACCCAGAGATTTGTCATCTCAATTAGCTGAGAGACATCTTCAGTTTTTTTAGGGGAAGAAGGAACAAAGTATTTCTCCACCACTTTCCCTTTCTTATTAAACACTGAGTCACTGGTCTCCGTGGATGAAATCTGTAATACCCCCTGAGGACGGAGGGAGGAAGAGTAACAAGAGTAGTAAAATATGCAGGAGAGGAGGCGCTGCCAGCAGCAGTAACTTTTATGGGGTACCATGGTGGACCTCCCCTCAAGGGGATGCCTCTCACTGGTTAGGACTCTGGAGGATGCTGAGAAACATGAATTTGAAGATGAAAATGAGGAAGCTCCGGGTCCTGATGTCACACCTCCACACCAGTGAGCTCCAAAAGGTCACCTTCCTCTTTCATGATACATCCGGTTTCCAAACCAAGTCTGATCTTTCTGCTGAAGCATGTGCAGGAACAACAGACAGCAAAGTACTTGTCCCCGTAGGTAAGCAAGAGCTAGGCAGCTGGAGAGCACAGCGGTCCCAACTCTGAAGGTATCTCTGCCTTTGGAATTCCATTGGAAACTTCCTTTTTTTTTATTTTGAGTCTCACTCTGTCGCCCAGGCTGGAGTGCAGTGGCATGCTCATGGCCACTGTAGCCTCGACCTGCTGGGCTCAGGCAATCCTTAAGCTTCAGACTTCCAGGTAGCTGGGACTACAGGCATGCGCCACCATGTCTGGCTAATTTTTTGATTTATTGTAGAGACGAGGTCTTGTCACGTTGCCCAGACTGGTCTCAAACCCCTGGGCCTAGGCAGTCCTCTCGCCTCTTGCCAGTATGATGTCAACAGACTCCTAACTGGTTTCCTACACCTCCTTTGTGCCTCTCATCAGTTCTGTCTTTTGCACCAGCTCTCACAGCAGCTCAAATGCTCTTTCAAACCTTCACTCTCTGAGCACCTAATGTTTCGCCAGAGAACACATTATATAAGTAAGAAAACAAATTCCCATAAATCTTTGACAAAATTCAAAAATATAATAATGGAAGATTTTTTGTAACCTGGGTTAATCAGTGTAATGGAGGAAATTCTTCTTTGAGAAGCTGGCATGTCATTTAAATGGAAATCACAGTGACTGTTTCTGGCCTGGCTCGGTGGCTCAGCCTGCAATCCCAGCACTTTTGGAGGCCGAGGTAACCGGGTTGCCTGAGCCCGCAGGTTCGAGACCCGCCTGGGTAACTTGGCGAGACCTCATCTCTACAATAAATCAAAAAATCAGCTGGGCGTGGTAGTGCACGCCTGTAATTCAGGCTACTCTGAAGGCTGAGGCGGAAGGATCGCCAGAACCCAGCAAGTCGAGGCTGCAGTGGCCGGGAGTGGCCACTGCACTCCAGTCTGAGCGACAGAGTGAGACTCCAACTCAAAAAAAAAACAACAAAAAACAACAACAACAAAAAAAAAAAACAAAGTTACTGTTTCTTAGCATCAAAATGGATTAAGAATATTCCCCTGTTAAAACAATGCTTATCAGCAAGGAGATTTTACTTACTTCATATTTACCTATTTCATATTCACAGAGATGGCACTGTCATATCAATATTATTCTATAAGGATACAATTTAAATAAAGTATACTAATCACTGGAGTGGCCTTCATAAAAGTTCACTAGATTTTTTTTTTTGAGTTGAGGTCTCACTCTGTTGCTGGAGTGGGGTGGCACAATCACAGCTCACTGTGGCCTTGACCACCTGGGCTCAGGTGAGCCTTCTGCCTCAGTCTCCTGAGTAACCGGGACAACAGACACGCACCACCATACCTGGTTAATTTTTTAATTTTTTTGTAGAAATGAGTTATGTTGTCCAGGCTGGTCTCTAACTTCGGGGCTCAAGCAGTCTTCCCATCTCAGCCTCCCAAAGTGCCGGGATCACAGGCGTGAGCCTCTGCACCTGGTCTAGATTCTTCTTTTGATATTTGCCTTATAATATGTCATTAAATGACAGATTAATCACTTTCAATGGAAGGTAAAGTGGAAATATATTAATTGCACAGTTAAATGAATTTTAAAATATGAAAATTTCCTTTGCATTCGCAGTGAAATCTAAAAATATATGTTGAAATTGTAGTTTTGCTTCTGAAACATATTGAATGCAAATTTGTGTGGGAATTTAGATTTTGCTTCTTCTTTTAGTTTTTTTTTTAAGAGAAGTAGCCTTTATTTCCTTGTTTTGCAAATAAAGCTGGCTGAGTTGGTGACTTTCTGGTGATTAGTCAAAGAGACCAAATCCCATATCCTCACCCAACTCCTCCAACGCTTCCTTGGCTTCAAACTGAGGCTGGAGCTGCAGTGGTGGCAGCAGCCACAGGGGCGGCAGCCACAAAGGCAGATGGATCAGCCAAGAAGGCTTTGGACTTTTCAGCAAGTGGGAAGGTGTAATCAGTCTCCACAGATAAAGCCAGGACTCGTTTGTACCCATTGATAATAGAATCGGGTCCCGATGCAACAGTTGGATAAGCAATCTGCAGACACACACGGGCAACATTGCGGACACCCTCCAGGAAGTGAGAATTGCAGAGCTTCCTCTGTGATGTCAAGCTCTTCAGGGTGGTAGATGCTGCCATTGTTGAACACCTGCTGGATGATCAGCGCAAAGGAGAATGGGGAGGTGTTCGGCATGTTTACCAGTGTGGCTTCGCTGGCTCCCACACCACTTCCATTGGAAGTGATTACACTGTCATTTAGTGACATATTGTAAGGCAAATATCAAAAGAAGACTCTAGACCAGGTGCAGAGGCTCACACCTGTGATCCCAGCACTTTGGGAGGCTGAGATGGAAAAACAGCTTGAGCCCAGAAGTTTGAGACCAGCCTGGACAACATAGCAAGACCTCATTTCTACAAAAAAAAAAATTAAAAATTAACCAAGTGTTTTGGTGCGTGTCTTTTTTTTTTGGAGTTGGAGTCTCACTCCATCACCCAGGTTGGAGTGCAGTAGCACACTCACAGGCACCCCAACGTCAACCTACTGGACTCCAGCGATCCTTCCACCTCAGCCTTCCAAGTAGCCAGAACTACAGGTGCACACTACCACGCCCAGCTAATTTCTGATTTATTGTACAGAAGAGATCTTGCCAAGTTGCCTGAACTGATCTCAAACCCACGAGCTCAGGCAATCCACTCGCCTCAGCCTCCCAAAGTGCTGGGATTACAGGCTGAGCCACCAAGCCCAGCCTTGTCTCCATTCTTAATCAGCTGCACATCATTCAGGATTTCAGTGGTGCCTCTGGAGATTTTAGTGGTGATGCCTAAAACCTGGAAGGAGAAGACCTTCTCAGGTCCCAGACCAGTGTTCTGGGATAGCACAGTGACTTCACATGGGGCAATGGCACCAGCATAGGCAGCAGCTGGCACCTTGTTGGCCAGCAGCATGTCCCTGATCTCGGTGAGGACCTCCTTGGTGGACACAAAGCCCACATTCTCCCGGATACGAGGCAATGGCTTTTCCAGAGCTGGGTTGTTTTCCAGGTGCCCTTGGATGGTCTTGCACATCATGGTGTATCTCGCCTAACAGCAGCACAGCCTTCCCTGGGAGGGATGTGCAGATCTGCTGCATCTGCTTGGAGCCCACATTGAAGCATTATGGGGAGTCATCCAAAAGTTGTATGATCTTAAGGAAGTAGTTGGACTTCCAGGTTGCCCTGTCTTCCCTGGGCATCACGGCAGTGCATCAGGGATTCGCAGGGTTTAAAGACGATGTCACTCACACAAAGACTCCTGGCAAGAGTTGTTTTAACTTTTGACAACATGGGTGTATAGTAAAGAAGCCTGATCTTACTTATGATTCAAACAAAGTTAGTTTTTATCTAAAAGACCTTAACATAATATAATTTTTGCCTGTAACTTCTGTTCTGTCTGGTAACTTAGGCTGAATTCATGAGTGAGCATCAAGTTTGAAGCAAAAGCTAGTTTTCAAAGTGTTCAAGAATAGTGGTTGAAGCCGATCTTCTCAGAAAATTTTAATATTGGCCCCCAAGTTTACAGAATCACAATAAATCTTTACCTCTGCTGAGCCATTGTACTGTGTGGTGAAAACACCTTGGGATACTTAGATTTAATTTCTGTCAAAAATTCATGGAACAGATGAGGATGAGGTCCATGTAAGTGAGTAAAATTCACCATTCACACTACTGGGTCACTAGTACACAACAGATGCAAATATATTTTGCAAAGTACTTGCTTCTGAATTATACAATGGATGGCAATAAGCTTTAAATGCCTTATCTTTACCCAAGTTTTATGAATGGATCCATTTTTCTGCTCCATACAGGTAGTCCTCATTTTTCAGTAAATATTCACAAATTTTAGCTACTATGTTTTGGTAAATAAAACCTGTCCCCAATAATATGGTTGTAATTGCAAAAAATACAAATTTTGCCGGTAGCTCTTCAGTCCACAAATTGCTATGTGAATAATAGATATGCACCATGATCAGTCACCAATCATGTAATTTCTTTCAAAATCTACCATTGACTGATCACTGTCTCAGCAGAAAAGCAATTTCTTAAATCCGCCTCCTCTACCTTGCACCTCCTCTTCCTTTACAGCAAAAAACTAAAATCACCCCTGCCAAAGCTGGAAAGCCATTTACATAATAGTTTCTAAAATCATACTCTGGATTTGTGACCATTCTCCAGGAACCATGATCATTCCATGTAGGGTCCAGCCCATGAGCCAACACAGTGCAGCGATATGCCACTTATGGTAAGACAGAATTTTGATGCATGTAAGGTAACCATGTCATTTAAGATACAGCTGAATAGTGTACAGTTGAGTCCCTAAACAAAAATCAATATAACTTATTTCCATTTGAAGTCAAACAGAGAAGCATGATGTATTTCACTGAATAATCCCTAAGGCTCACTGAAGGAAGAATCTCTATACACCATTTTTTAAATAAGAATTGTGAGTAAAATATGACCCTCCACATTTCCCCTGCTGGAAATAGAGGAACTCAAATCACTCTATGAAAAAGATACCTGCACATGTATGTTTATTGCAGCATTGTTCATAATAGCAAAAACATGGAACCAACCGTGCTACCCATCGAAAGAGGACCAGATTTTTAAAAAATATGGTAAATATACATGACGGAATATTACATGGCCATAATGAAGGACAAAATTATGAACTTCACAGCAACTTGGATGGACTTAGAGTCTATAATACTGAGTGATCTATCACAGAAACAAAGTATCACTGTTCTCACTCATAAGCGGACCTTGAACAATTATCATAATACTCTAAGAAAAGAATTGGCAGTAGTGGGAAACTGCCAAGAAGGGGGAGTTTGGCCGTAGTCGGAATCTGCGGGGGTGGGGAATAGCACACCTCCTCAACAAGGATACCTGCATAATGAACTTTTGTATACCTAACCCTGAAGTGTACCCCACATCTTTAAAATAAGAAAATTTAAAAATAAGTAAATAAATAAAAAAGAATTGTGAGTATAAACATACAGTTAGAAGGAATAAGATACAGTATAGCATTTGTCTCAAAAAAAGAAATTTCCATTTGTACACTGTTGATATGTAGGAAAGTAATTGAACCTTTGTGTATTAACTTTGAATTCTGCAACCTGCTATAATTACTTATTAGTTCCAGGAATCTTTTTGTTAATTCTTTTGGATCTTTTACATAGATAATCATATCATCTGTGAACAAAGTCATATTTATATTTTATTTCCTTTTCTTGTCTCATTGCATTAGTAGGAATTCATGAGATATTTTTATTGACTCACATATTTACCATTTTTAGTGCCAATGATTGAAGAGAGATTGTACTCAAACACCTTTCAACAATAATGTTATGCCTTCTGCCAGTGGGTAAAAGAGTATATTTAAAGCTCTGGCCATTTTTTAGTCTTCCTGAGAGTTTACTTTCTTCAGGGTCCTTTAGAAATCTCTATGCATACATACAAGGCATCAAGACCAGGAATATACCTGCCTCAACCACGCCTCGAATTCACGTTACTAGAGCAATTGACCCTTCATTGCTCTGCTGTCTCTGAGACATTTGCCAACAATGCTACTCAGCTTGGGCTTCCAGGAGCCCCCACAGCCAGCCATCCTGTAAAGCTCCATGCCTTCCAAGGACACTACGGGAAGGACACTACATATCTGTACTGTTCCTACTCATACTGCGGCAGTTTTCTGAGCACAAATGCTTCTATTTGTCTATGCCTTTGAATGATTACCTGAGTGCTGAAATTATTGTTTTTATCAACTTTCCACCTTTTTATTTGTTGTCTGGGGAGAGATTTTGCCACTTTCTTCATTAGGGCCAATATCAGCAGCCCTGGCACTCCTTTCATGCTTTAAACATCACCTTTACTTGCCATTGAAAAGAAGTGGATATAGGTTAGGAATATCGTCTAGCAGCCACAGACTTTTACAAATCTCTCCTCAGTTTTCACATTATCTTACCTTCTCAAAAACTGAAGCCACAGGAGAAAAAAAACCACATAGCTTTGTTCTTTTTTTCTGACCCAGAAGCACTCAAATATATGGACATTTGGAAACATGAATTCTTCCATTTCTCTAGCAAAATTTTATGTGTAGTCCTAAAAATCATTTAATATAAATTCCTCCCCCTGGGTTATCATTATCATTTCTACCTGAATCCTACTCCAAATTCTGTGAAGAGCAATCATCTCATGTGCCTATGATGTCTGTAAAAGAAAACAAGATCTCAAGACCTCCAAACTCCTTATGTTAAGGGAAACTTAAACCTAGAGGATGAGTCATGCTACACAACCATCCTCTTCCCAAACGAATTGCTGTTACTTTGCAACCTTGTGTCAAGATCTTAGCCAGACCTGCATTGAAAGGCCTCAGGCACCTGCAGATGACTGCCCCCACAAATCATTCATATGTAAATTCTTTGCTGACCTTGAAACCTTTCAAGACGTGTATCCTCCCATAAAGCAAGGACATGTCAATTTTAAATTTAGATCTGCAATCTAAGTCTAGCTCCTAATACTAAAATCTGTTTGATTCCACACTGATAATGTCTATTACAAGCTTATCTTTCTAGGTACAGAACAAAGGCAAGATGAGCTCAATCATTCTTCCACCTATCCTGAGATATCTGAAGGAGACCAGAACATAAGCTGACAAGGTTCTTGTGTTCTTAGCTTGTGTTCAAGGAACCAAGCTATACTCCCTCATCTCAGAGCAGATGTGATGTGGGGAGCAGACAAGCATTGCCACCGTAGCAGGCCTTAAGTACCCCAGGCTTGTAGGCTTGGAAGCTCTGCATTCTAGCCAAAGGCAGATGAGGGATGCAGCCTGTTACGTAAAACGTAGTGGGCCTGGAGTACCCCAAGCTCGTAGGCAAGGTCTCCCTTGGAAGCTCTGTACCCTAGCCAAAGGCAGGCTGTGAAAAATGCAGCCTGCTAAACGAAGCAGTGTCTTGAATGCCCACACATCCGGGTGCACATAGTACAGATAAAGTCTTGAGAGGACTGTAAGAGAGTATGCCATAGACTTAGGTTAAGAGCATGCTATAACCCAATAAATTTGTAATTGGCTTGTGAACAATAGCACAGCCATTTTTAGTTTTCTGTCTTAAAACATAACCTGTAACTGTTTAAAGTTTCATTTATGGAAAAAACTGCAAAGCTCCAGTTACAAGCTTCAACCCCTTCCCTTATCTCACTTTCCCCTTAGCAACAACCAATCAGGTGCCAGGGGGTAATCACCTAAGTTTCCAGATGTCTCTGCAACTTCCCTAGCTAGTGGGCCAAGGTCAGCCCGAGTCAGGCTAGCCAATCCTCCACGATTAAGCTGACCACCAGAGGTTACTACCCAATTAAATGGTAACACGACTGGAAAGCCCCCCCAAACTCCTCCTCCCTTTGTGTAAAAGCATAAAAGGCATCTGCTTAAGGAAATCAGGACCTCTGGGTGTACTCCACTGCGTTGGTTGTTGACAGAGGTCCAGGCTCAAACTTGCAAATAAAGACCCTCTTGAACTTTCATCGGAATTGGCTCTTGGTGGTCTCTCAGATTGAACTTTTGGCCACTACAGTCTTAGATACAATAAAACCTTAGGTACAAAAAGATAAACACAGAACAGCTCGCCTTCTAATAGCAACATAATTCCACTGTGGTTCCCTCATCTCCCCTAACCTTGATTTGTTACTTTATAATAAAGCAAAGCGACATGATGTCAATAATACCTGGCCCGGATGCCTGGTCCAAAAGCTGATAATGCTTGTTTTTACAATAATCCCTTGTACAGCTTTGCCCTAGTTTTGCCCTATATAAGAAGCATGCTAAATAATAAATGGGCTCTCACCTATTGAGGAGAGAGACCTCCCAATCCCTCTGTCTCTTGTCTTTCTCATTCTCTCCCCCTACCTCAGGCCCTGCTCTGTGGAGGCTAGACCTCCGCAGATATCCACATAATTAATGCTTCTTTTATTACTTTGTTCTTCAAGCATTCACCTTATGTAAAACTGCCTACCCTTCCTTCCCCTCTTTAATGAAATGTAGAAATATTAAGCCTGAAAACTCCAGGAAAAAACAGCCATAGATGCATCTGTGACTCACATTTTTTTCTGAGCATGCCCTCAAGCCCTGGCTTAATAAAACCTTGATTCATTAAACCATTGCTAATACAGAAAACCACTATTGTCTGTCCATATTGCCACAACCCCTAGAGAAGAGCATGGCACACGTTCGAGCACTCCTGCATGTACCCACATTCCTGAGATTTAACAAAAGATACGCTTCCCCTTATCTCCTATTCACCCCAGTAAATACCTTCAAAGAACCCTCAACTTCCCTATAGACTGTGCCCAATTAACTGAGAGATGTAAATTCCCACTTACTCCCTTTTCTTAGCAGTCATAGGTTTGAATAACATAGTATCAAGGTAATCCTAAATCTTGTAATTTGTATAACTTTTGTATCAATGTAATCTTAAGTCTTGTGATTTGTATAACTTTTGCATGTAACAACATGTAGTAGCATATGATGTCTTAGACCCTGTTAACTCCCTTTACTCCATGGCAAATTTGATTAACGCCTCTGCCTGGTTTAACCAGTGCCAGGAAATGCTGACCACGAATGTCATTATTGACAAAATGCAACTATAACTTAAATCCTATACAATGTCCTGCTAGTCACATAGTCAATGTATAGGTAGCTGAACACTGAACTTATAAAAGCGGACTATAAAGCCTGAAGGGTGAGCAGAACCATTTTTTAAAGGACAGAAGCCCGGCTCTACTCCCTGTATTCACATTCAGAAATAAACCTCTTTCTACTAGTTCCCTGCCCCTTGATTTATTGGTATCAAGGGAGAGCAACTGAGCATTACTTGGACATATAACTTTGCCTCAGTCACTCATTTAACACGTTATAGGAATAGAAAGTATCTCTTGATTTCACAGCATTTTCCATAAGCAAGAGGTTTACTCAAACACCTTTTCATAAACTTTCCTTCAACCAAGACCTGCATTCTACTTCTATTAAATTCTTTCCTGTTAACAACTAAAGGAATTGGTACAGTGGGCAACATAATAACTGCCTCAAATTCCTAGACCGCTTCTCATTTGCAGAATATTGACAAAAGAGACCACACTCTATAAAATATTTATGATGGTTTATTCTGAGCCAAAAGTGAGTGACCTAGGCCCATGACACCATTCCAAGAGGTCTTGAGAACCTGCGCCTAATCATAAACCAATATATGTGAGATTTACATTGGTTCACCCAGGGAAGGTGAGACAGCTCCAAGCAGGGACTTGCAGGTCATAGGTGGATTCAAAAACTTGCTCTGTCTAAGGAATTTTGAAATCAATAAAGGAAATGCTGCTGTCGAAATAAAGGAACATTAAGAGGAAGTTTCTTGATATGTAGATGCAGCTTCAAATATGGCAACCATGAAGAGAATAGATAGCAAACATCTGACTCCCTCTATAGATCCCTAAGGAGGAGATTCTATATAGATGCAAAATTCCCCAAGATATGGCTTTGCAGGTTCATAAAATATTTTTTATTTCCCTCTTTACCTGTTATGTGAGTCAGATTGGAAAATGAACCACATTATATAAGGTTAATAAAAACATATCTCCCAAGGCCCTTTAGTTAGGAATTTGACAACGGGGGGGGGGGGGATGGTCAGAGTTTAGTCCTCAAGAAACTATTACAATTTAACTTCCCTACCTTTACTCAGTTCTAGGGAGATTATATAAATAGCTATCTACCTCACCCCCTCCACACACATTGCCCATGTGTTCTTGCATGTTGTCTACTTTTTCCGTTAGTATCTTTAGCATTTTAATCACAGTTATGTTAAATTTCTAGTGTGATAAATCCAACATCTCTGCCCCTCTGAGTCTAGCTGGTAATTGCTTTGTCTCTTTATAATGTATTTTTTTTCTGCTGCATTAGTCTACTTGGATTGCCATAAGAGAATACCACAGACTGGATGACATAAACAGCAGAAATGTATTTTCTCACAATACTGGAGGCTGGAGGGCCTAGCTCAAAGTGTCAGCAGAGTTGGTTATTGGCAAGGCCTCTCTTCCTAGTATGCAGATGGCTGTCTTCTAGCTGTGTCCTCACATGGCCTTTACCCTATGAATACATGCTCTTAGTGTGTCTCTTCCTCTTCATATAAGGACTCCAGTCGGGCAACCCATTCAGGTCCCCTCCCACTGTGGAAGCTTTTCTATCCTCTTAATAAATCGTGTTTTAAAAATAAATGACTCTAGTCCTAGTTTATTAGGGCCCCCATTCTTATACTTCATTTAATTTTAATTACCTCCTTAAGGTATCTATCTCCAAACACAATCACAGAGGATCAAGGGCTTTGACATACAAATTCAGGGAGTACACAGTTCAGTCTGTAGCATTTACCTTTTAGCGTGTTATTTTTGTTGATACCCAGACATGATGCATTGGGTAATATGAACTAAGGTAAATAGACCTTCAGTGTGATGTTTTTAGTTACAGGCTCCAGAGGCTTTTGCTCCTCATAATCTGATTCTCTGTATTTGTTTGCTTCTCCAGTTTGGGGAGCACTGTTTTGCCATATGAGTTCAAATATCTGATGGAGCTAAGAGTCACTGACTTTCAGTTTGTTCAACTTTTTGTTGCTGTATGAGAGTAACAAGCTCTTTACACATTGGAGCAGAAACCAGAAGTGTAGGGGTGTGCGTGTCTACATATTAGAGGAGGCCCCCCCAAAAACAGAATTATCTTTTGGGGGCTCTTGTAATACAGGCTTCCCTCACTAGGTAAGTGTTCTAGGAACCCGTTGGCATCAGTGTAACAGCTAGCATTGTTGTGAGAGACTGTGTTCAGCTTCAGTAAAGTTTTTTTGGAGACTCTTTCAATGAGTGTGCCCATTGCATGATGGGTGATTTACAAGCATACCTGCCCATGCTGCACTGAGTGTTTTTTGAAGTTTTTGACCAAAACCAGCATGACATCTGTGCCCCACCCTCCCTAGTCACCCAATCTCACCCCAAGTGATTTGTTTGTTTCCCCAAATGAATAAACTCCTCAAAGGGAAATGCTTTGCCAGTGTGGACGAGGTGAAACAAAGAAACAGCAGAAACATTAAAAGGCATAAAAATTGACTAGTTCAAAAACTGTTTTGAGCAGTGGAAAAAACATCTTTTTTTTCTTTTTAAGAGATGAGATCTCACCAAGTTGCCCAGGCTAGTCTCAAACCCATGGGCTCAGGCAATCCTCTCACCTCAGCCTCCCAAAGTGCTGGGATTATAGGGGTAGCCACCACACCTGACCTGGAAAAAGCATCTCAATAGCTGTATTGCAATAAACAGAGAGTACTTTGAAGGTGACTGAATTTTTGACTTGTAAGAATAGGCCAGGTCCAGTGGCTCATGCCTGTAATTCCAGGACTTTGGGAAGTAGAGGCGACAGGATTGATTGAGTCCAGGGGTTCCAGACCAGCCTGGGCAACCTGGCAAGATCTTGTCTCTACAATAAATTAAATATAATTAGTCAGGTATGGTGGCACATGCCTGTAGTTCCAGCTACTTGGAAGGCTGAAATAGACAGATTACCTTAGTCCAACAGGTCCAGGCTGCATTGGCCATGAGCATGCCACTGCACTTCAGCCTGGGCAGCAGAGTGAGTCTCCCACTCAAAAAAAAAAAAAAAAGAATAAGCCGGGCTTGGTGGCTCATCCTGTAATCCCACGCTTTGGGAGGCTGAGGTGAGTGGGTTGCCTGAGCCCGCGGGTTCGAGACCCGCCTGGGCAACTTGGCAACACCTCGTCTCTACAATAAATCAAAAATTAGCCTGGTGTGGTAGCGCGCCCCTGTAGTTCCAGCTACTTGGAAGGTTGAGGCGGAAAGATCGCAGGAGCCCAGCAAGTCGAGGCTGCGGTGGCCGGGAGCGGCCACTGCACTCCAATCTGGGCAACAGAGTGAGACTCCAACTCAAAAAAAAAAAAAGAATAAACACCTAATTTTTTATCAATAAATTTGGGATTTTTCTGGGTCCTCCCACATACACACACACGTATACACACATGCAATTTATATATATTTACAATTTGTAATTCTCTTTTTCCCCATACCTTTGCCAACAAATGCAGGAGAGTTATGAAAGCTACTTAGCATATCTGTCCACTAATTTCATCATGTTTATCATTTTTGTGCTTGTTTCTACCAATTCACCTTCTTCTGACTTTTATATTCCCACTTCTTTCTGTCCATAGTAATTATTTATTGGACACCAGACACTGAATTTTACATTGTTGCATGCTGTATTTGCTTGTTTCCCTTTATGCTGGACCTTGATATAGCATTGAAATAAAATTCCACGGCAGCTTTTCCTCTTGCTATTAAACTTTTTCAACGTGGGACCAGAACAGCCTTTATGTTTAATCAACCCCATTACTTAGGTGATACCTTTCTGAGGACCCTTCTGTTTGGTGTTTTGTGTACTATGTACTAATAGGTGTTCCACTCTGGCAGGTAAAAAACATAAATCTCAACCCTGTATGAGCTCAAATAGTTGTTTGGTATTCTGCTTTCTAATGGTTCCCTTCTAACCCTCAGGTAGTTTGTGTAGATCAGGACTTAACCAAGGATTTATATGGATATTTGTGGAAATCTTTACCTATCTCACCTCTCCTACTGTCCCATCTAAATTCTACCCATTGTGGCCTCCATGTATCCTTACTTTCCTGCTAAACTGTAAGCAGGAACAATTGTAGGACTCACATCCTTTGTATCTTTTCTCTTGGAAATCCCTGTCCCTCGTTGCCTATTGTCCAATGCCTGAAAACTGTGTTGTTTTCATATACTTCATCTGGTTTTCTTCTTCTTCTTTTTTTTTTTTTTTTGTTTTTTTGGTTTGTTTGTTGTTGTTGTTGTTTTGAGTTGAACTCTCACTCTGTCGCCCAGACTGGAGTGCAGTGGCCGCTCCCGGCCACCGCAGCCTCGACCTGCTGGCCTCTGGCGACCCTTCCACCTCAGCCTTCCACCTCAACCTTCCAAGTAGCCGGAATTACAGGCATGCGCTACCACGCCCGGCTGATTTTTTGATTTATTGTAGAGATGAGGTCTCGCCTGCCCAGGCGGGTCTCGAACCCGCGGGCTCAGGCAATCCACTCACCTCAGCCTCCCAAAGGCGCGGGATTACAGGCTGAGCCACCGAGTCCGGCTTTTTTTATTTATTTATTTATTTATTTATTTATTTATTTATTTATTTTTGAGTTGGAGTCTCACTCTGTCGCCCCCTGGAGGGCAGTGGCCGCTCCCGGCCACTGCAGCCTTGACCTGCTGGGCTCTGGTGATCCTTCCACCTCGGTCTTCCAAGTAGCTGGAACTACAGGCGCGTGTTACGATGTCTGGCTCATTTTTTGATTTATTGTAGAGATGAGGTCTCATCAATTTGCCCGGGCTGGTCTCGAACCTGTGGGTTCAGGCCATCCACTCACCTCAGCCTCCCACAGGTATGGGATTACAGGCTGAGCCACCGAGCCCGGCTTGGTTTTCTTCTTCTAGAAACAAGAGACAATTCTGGTCATTTCATTATATCATGGCCTGAGGCAAATAAATCAGGTTAATTCTTAATTCACTGAATGGCTTATAATCAATTCTGTCAATATTTACTTTGATTCGCAAACTGTCCAGAAACAATATCCTCGAAATCCTTACTCATATGACATGCTTCATTTCCGAATGAAGCCAACAAGATCCATTCAGTGAATCTTGGCTTTAGAGGAGCTCACAGTAAAAATTTCTAACAAGGCCTTTTATATTTATCTGGCTATATGATCAGCTGTCTAGGCTTTTAGTCATTTTTCATTCAGCTATCTTTGTCCATTTAGTCTGCTATAACAAAATACCATAAAATAGAATGCTTATGAAGAAAAAAGATTTATTTCTCACAGTTCTGGAGGCTGGTTAGTCCAAGATCAAGAGGCCAGCAAATTCAGTGTCTAGTGAGGGCTGCTTTCCTAGATGGTCCTGCCTAGCTATGTCCTCACATGGTACAAGGGTAAGACAGCTCTCTGAGGAACTCTTGTATAAGGACACTTACAATATTCATGAGGGCTCCACCTTCATACCTATCACCTCCCAAATGCTCCATACCTCCTAAAACCATCACATTATTGATTAGGTTTCAACATATGAATTCTGAGTGGAACAGAGACGATAGCAAAAGCTGTTGCTAAACACATCAACCCTTGGGACCACAAGGAAGGTTTCAGATTTTAAAGCACTCATCATAAATCCCACTGATTTATCTTGACCAAGGATTAAAACTAAACACCAAGGAGTCTCCAGAAATAGGATTAGAGCTATTCTAGACCATTAAAAAGTTAATTCTATGTGACAGCACAACACACATGAAAAAAAATGGTGGATGCTGCTAAATTTATTGATTGAATGCCTATATTAAAAATGTATCAAACCAATGACAGACTCAACCTAAGAAATCTCAAAAGGGTCAACTGAAACTCAAGTCAAGAAAGAAATAAGAAAGAACAGAGATAAATTAATGAAATAGATAATAGAATAACAATAGAGAAAACCCAATAAAACTGATAACTGATTTTTTTTTTAGGAGATCAAGATAACAGATACATCTCTAACCAGGCTGGCAAGAAGAAATGAGAGAAAACACAAATTATCAATCTTAGGTACAGATAAGGTGACATCTCTAGATTCTACAGATTTTAAAAGGATAACAAGGAATTATATAAATAATTTCATGCCAATACGTTTCACAATTGCCAGTTTGAAAACAAAGAAATAAAAGTATACCACCCTACATTGACTATAAACTTGTGTGCAAATAAATGCTGTCCAAAGCCGGGCTCGGTGGCTCAGCCTGTAATCCCGCACCTTTGGGAGGTTGAGGTGAGCGGATTGCCTGAGCCCGCGGGTTCGAGACCCGCCTGGGCAGCGAGACCTCATCTCTACAATAAATCCAAAAATCAGCCGGGCGTGGTAGCGCATGCTGTAATTCTGGCTACTCGGAAGGCTGAGGCGGAAGGGTCGCCGGAGCCCAGCAGGTCGAGGCTGCGGTGGCCGGGAGCAGCCGCTGCACTCCAGTCTGGGCGACAGAGTGAGACTCCAACTCAAAAAAATAAATAAATAAATAAATAAATGCTGTCCAAGCTCTGGACCTGCTGTGAAGGGCCTCACCCCTTCTCCTGCCAACAAATTCTCCTGGTCATGCCTCCCAGGTCATACCTCCCAGAACAAGCCAACACAGGCTCCACTTTCCCCCGTCAGCTCCTGACACCAAGTACCTGGGACTACAGGTTCACACCCTCTCCTACAAGCACATCACCCTGTCCCTCATATTTCCAACTTCCACTGCCCCCACCTGTCCCACACCATAGACATCTTCCTGACGTCACGTTTCACTGCCCATGCATCCAGACAGTGCTTGTGAAAGCAATCGTCACTCTATTCCGCCTCAGACCTCTGACAGCCCTATTTTAAAGACCTCTCCACCTTGCCCTGCTCCTTGCTTCAAGCCCTGGTACCCTGGCTTTCAATGACTCTTCCATTTGGCCCTGAGCTTATCTACCATCCTGATGAAGCTCTCCAAGCCCCAGAAAGTATCACCACAAAAGCCTCGTGAGCCTTTAAAGAGATGAAGGACCTGGCCTCGCTGTCATCTCAGCTCCATTACTGCTATGCTTCCACATCCATCTCATGGCCATTCCTCCTTGGAAGCCTTGGTTCCTACCAGCCCCACCTCCTCCCCCCTTGGCCACCACTCTCTTATCTATCTTTGTGACACTAACCAACCCCATTCAGGTGCTGCAGAGAGAAATTCAGTCCTCCAATCTGACCATCCCCTCCCTTGCCCCAATACCATCATCACCATGACATGAAGATTACCCATCCTAAATGTGACTCACAGTTCTACTCCTACTATGGTTTGGATGAGCTACTTGGTGCCTGTTCTCTCTGAAATGAGTTCTTGCTTTAATAAGACTTGATTAGTCTGCTAGGAATAGATTAGTCCCCACAAAAGCAGGTTGTTATAAAGTGAGAATCCCCTATGTTTGGTCCCTTCACGTGTGCCCACTTACTTTTTGACCTTCCTCGTTCTGATGCAACAGGAAAGTCCTTACCAGAAACCAGCACCATGCCCTTGAACTTCCCAGCTAGCAAAACCATGACCTAAATAAACCTAATTGCCCAATCTCAGGTATTCTGTTATAGCAACACAAAATAGACGAAGACAACCCAGTCCACACAAATAACATGAACTTGTGGTATCTCCAGCTTGAACATTTGCCTTGATCTCCAGACCTGTGTTCCAGCTGTCCACTCAAGGCCTCTAGTCAGAGGACTATAAAACATCTCAGACTCAACATGGTCAAACCTAACTCTTGATATTCCTTCTGAAAATTATTCCTACAACCAATTTCCCCATTTCAGTTGATGGCCTCTCCTTCCTTCCAGCTACAAAGGTCAAAAACTTTGGAGTTACCACTGCATCCTCCTCTTTCCTCTCAACTTTGATATCAGAAAGTCCAGGTGGACCTACTTTTAAAACGAATCCAGAAGCCATACTTTTCTCTCACATCCATAGCCACCACTCTGATCCAGCCACTGGGCTGGACCAGCGCCATCACCAACACTCATCTAGGCTATTGCAGTAGCCTCTTCCCTGACTTCTACTGTCCATTCTCTACTCTGCAGCCAGAGGAAGGCTGTTAAGACCTGATCTAGATGACTCCCCTCACTCTATCCCAAACCTTCCATGACTCCTAATGTCCTCAGAAAAAAGGCACAGTTCCTCAGCCTTCCACTCCAGGCCTGAATCCTACATCCCTGATCTCTGTAATAGAGATCTGTAATGACTGACTGACCACTCAGTCTCACCTCTAAGCATTTGCACATACTAATCTCTGCTCCTGTAATACTTTCTACAGAACATTCCATTGGTGGCCATAAACTGGGCCCACTCCATAGAACCCTGGCTTGGATTCAAGATCCTGAGTTTGGAGAGACACCAGAGGCCCCAAACCCAAGAAGCAAGTCCCAGGACACATTCCAAGGACCATGTGAGTGAGATGTGGGGAAGGCGAGGGCCTAAGAAACCCTCTACTCACCTGTGTATGGCTCATAAGTGTTTCTGAAGCCATGGAAACCTGTGGGAAGAATAAGACTGTGAGTGACAGGCATCACTTACATGACAGGGTCCCCCCTTACTTCTGAGACCAGGGCTCAGGTTATTTGCAATCATTTTTATCTGTTCCTAAATGCCCTACCCCATTATTAGGTAGGGACTTACTAAATTAGGTTACAGTCATTGTTTCCTTAAAAGAAGATGCTGTCCTAATAGAAGTAGAATCAGAATAAAGCATCCACCTACTGACACTTTAATTGACCAGGAGATGAGAACCTTAAACATTCTGGAGGAAATTTAAAAACCAAGTAAATCCCTCTGGGGGGGGAACACTGGATGTTACAGTCCCAAGACAGGCCAAAAAAAAAAAAGTCCCTCTGATAAAGACAAACTTAAAGCCTGTGGTAGAATACCCCTTTAAAAAAGCCAATATCCCCTCAAGCCAGAGACATTGAGTGAGATTCAGCCACTGTTAAATAAATAATTGATAAATGTTCAGGGTCCACTTATGAGTGAGAACATGAGGTACTCAGTTCTGTGTTTCTGTGATAGATCACTCAGTATGATGGACTCTAAATCCATCCAAATTGTCCTTCTGTCCAATTTTATCCTTCTTTATAGCTGCACAATATTCCATCGTGTATATGTGCCACATTTTTTATCTAGTCCACTTTCAATGGGCAGCATGGTTGGTCCCATGTTTTTGCTACTGTACGAAGGAGGACCCATGGGAGACCCAAACTTTACCTGTACAATGAACACTTATGTACCTAACCCTGAATTGTACCCCACATCTTTAAAATAAAAATAAAATAAAGTTTTAAAAGTGGTTACTAACAATAAGTAAATAACTGAAATATGGACAAATTAAGCCTTGCTACTTCCCCCTACAATACACCTATTCTCCCTATTAAGAAACCTAGTAGAGAATACAGATTTGTACAGGACCTGCAGGCAGTTAATAAGACAGTTATTCCCATGCCCCCAATGGTCCCAAACCTGTACACTATACTCACTCAGGTACAAGGGGATGCTCAGAACTACACTAGACTAGATTTAAAAGAAGCCTTCTTTTTCATATCCCTTCATCCAGACACTCAGTATCTCTTTGCCTTTGAATAAAAGATCCCTGACAATATTCTTAGACTGTGTTCTCTCAGGGCTTCAGGGATAGTCCCCACCTTTTGGGAAACACTTTGGCAGGAGAATTGAGAAAACTGGATTTAAGGAATGGGACTCTATTACAGCATGTGAATGACCTGTTAACTGTTAGCCAGGCACGGCAGGATTTGGATTTCAACATTACTAAAACATTAAACTTTCTGACTGAGAGAGAATACAAGCTCTCTCCAATAAAGGCCCAGCTCACCTTATAAAAGATTCAATATTTAGAGTTTATTCTGACTCCAGGGGCCCAAACACTGGCTACAGACCAAAGGAAGGGAATTATTTCTTTACCTGTTTCCCAGAGTAGAAAACAACTGAGAGTTTTGGGGGATGACGGGTTTTTGCTATATCTGGATTCCTAATTATGGTTTTGTAGCCAAGCCCTTCTATGAGGTCCTACAAGGAGAGGAAAAGGAGCCCTTACATTAGAACAAAGAATGTCAGTTGGCCTTTGAGATGCTAAAAATCAGAGTTGGGTCAGGGCCCTGCTTTAGGGCTTCCCAATTTGGAAAAAAAACTTTCACTAGGTATGTTTGTAAAAGGCTGGGGATAGCCCTGAGAGTCCTGACACCAAAGCCAGGGCCTGTTCCAAGGACAGTGGCCTATTTCTCCAAAAGCTATACCCAGCTGCCCAAGGGTGGCCCAGTTGCCTAAGGGCAGTGACAACAACTGCTCTTTTGGTCAGTAAAGCCTCTTAGCTGACACTGTACAACACATACAAGACATGATTCCCTATCAAGTTTAGACCATATTAGAAGTTAAAGGACATCACTGGCTTATGGGAGAAAGACAGACCAAGTATCAGGCCTTCTTATTTGACACATGTGATATCACATAAAAACATTCCAGACTCTAAATCCTGCTACCCTGCTCCCCACAATCACAGAAGAGAAGTTACAGCATCCGTGTACTGAGGTTCTAAAACAGCTTCATTCTAGGAGAGCTGGCTTAAAAGATGAGCCTCCTGATAACCCCAAGGAGAAATGGTATACTGATGGTAGCAGTTTCGTAAAAGAGAGCACTGGAAAAGCAGGTTATGCTGTGGTCAGCTTATTCAGAGTTGTAAATGCAGGAGCTCTTCCTTCTCCAACACTGGCATGGAAAGAAGAGCTAAAAGCTCTAATCAGAGCCCTACAACTGGAAAAAGGAAAGAAATGAAACATATACACAGATTCAAACTATGGGTTTCTTATATGCACATACAGCCATATGAAAGGAAAGGGGAAATGCTCACTATAAGAAACTTTCTGATCAAATATAAATATTTAATTCTACTCATCCTAGAGGCAGTACAACTTCCTCTCCAGGCAGCAACCATTCATTGTAAGGGTCATCAGTGGGATGGCTCCCTTTTTAGCCACAAAAATAACAAGGCCAATAAAATTACTAAACAGACCACCCAATCACAAGAGCCTAATAGAATTGATGGTAGACACCACTGAGTCCAGATTGTCCTCAGTATTTATTACAGGAACAAGAGGATGCTAAAAAGCAAGAATTTTTTTTAAAAAATAGTATCAGATGGCTTCCATTTAATGATACAATTTTGACTCAGGGGTGACCAATGGAAGTTTATTAAACATCTTCATGATATTACTTGTCACAGGAGGGATGCCCTATGGAATTTGATCCAGAAGTCTCTTTTGGGACAGGGACTTCAAAGAATTGTTAAATGAATAACCACTACTTGTGAACTGTATATTCAAAATAACCCACAGACTCACCCTATCCCCCCTCCTTTGCTGAAGGCAGTATAACATAGGTGGGTACACGCAGGAGAGGACTGGCAACTTGACTTTACCCAGATGACTCCCCAGATGGAATACAAGCATTTGTTGTTTTGTTTTTGTTTTTGAGTTGGAGTCTCACTCGGTCGCCCAGACTGGAGTGCAGTGGCCACTCCCGGCCACCGCAGCCTCGACTTGCTGGTCTCCGGCGATCCTTCCGCCTCAGCCTTCCAAGTAGCTGGAATTACAGGCGTGCACTACCACGCCTGGCTGATTTTTTGATTTATTGTAGAAATGAGGTCTCGCTGCCCAGGCGGGTCTCGAACCCGCGGGCTCAGGCAATCCACTCAACTCAGCCTCCCAAAGGCACAGGATGACAGGCTGAGCCACCAAGCCCGGCTTCAAGTATTTGTTAATGTTGATAAATACCTTTTCTGGGTGGTTTAAAACCTTCCCTATGCAGATGGAAAAGGCAGCAGAAGTCTGTAGGTCTTTATTAAAAGAGATAATTATCTGATTTAGACTTCCAAGGTACCTACAAAGTAATAATGGGCCTTCCTTTGTAACAAAGCTTACTCAAGATCTATCAAAAGCCTTAGTTAAGCTACGTGCCGCTTGGCACCATCAGTCTTCTGAAAATGTTAAAAAGATAATACGCTTTTTTGTTTGTCTGTTTGCTTTTTTGTTTTTTATATTTTGCTATTTATCAAAAAATGAATAGCTAAATTAGTTGTATACATATTAAGGTAAAATTACATGCGGAATTAATATCCATAGAACTTAAAAACATACTGTAGATGTAGGTTCCAGATGAGTATATATAATTCCATGTTTCCTTTATGTGCCTTAATTATACATTACCTACAAGTAGTATACATATATACAGAGAGAGAGAGAGAACAAAAATTTAATAAAAAATAAGTTAATTATAAGCTTCAAATGTAAGAAGGATAATACTCTTAAGAGGACTCTAGCTAAGCTCTGCCAAGAGACACATGAGTCCTGGGTAGAAGTGCTCCCAGTAGGGCCCCTCAGGATTTGTACAGCCCCCTTGGAGCAATTTAAGGCTTCGCCCTTATAAAACAATGAGTGGGTGGTCTTTTCTCACTACCAATCTCCTGTCAGATGGAGAACTGAATCAGAATCTACAACATATAATTAACTTAGGACAGGTCAAAAGACAGCCCTACAATATAAAAACAAAGTTTTTCTGGCCTTCATCAGGGATGAGACAGCCTCTGTACAGGTTAACCTGGGAGATCAGGTCCTCCTTAAGACTTAAAAGGAGGAGTCCCCATAGGCCTAACTATTACCTAAATGGAAGGGTCCTGACTGAGTGGTCCTAACCATTCCAACTGCAGTCAAATTACAAGAAATTCCTAGTTGGGCTCACTTATCTAGGTTAAGATTCTTTTCTCCAAAACATCTTCAGGTGTACCCAGAGAACTCATCTTACCCCTACAAGCCCATAGAAGATCTCAAATACTTGTTCAAAAAACAGACCGAGGGAACAACAGTAAGCTGAGTGACACATCTAGGCAAATGAAGGGTGATGCCATGCTAACCCTTCTGTTTTCATTTTTTTGTACCTTTTTGACCATTTACCGGTTGGCATTGGGTTGCCTTCTATCTCCCAGGTGGAATCATATCATTTGTCAGCATATAATTTCTAACCAGACTTATATTCTACATTAACTGTCCACCTGAGTACTTGATCAAGGAAACACCTAAACAGATAAATAATGTAGTGGGTAGTTCTGGGTTTGATGGTCCCCCTCATGCTCTTGATTTTTGTTAGGTAAAGAAACAAGCAGATAGAAAAGAGACAGGAGACAGGTGGCTCAACAGCCACACAGGTTTATTCCGAGGAAGAGACCTGCAGAGGAACTCCAGATGAGACTGAAGCCCACCGCCGCTTACAAGCTAGGGCAGTTATAGGGCTTGAGGGGAAAATTTTGCAGTTGATGTTGCTGGAGGAGTAACTAAGGCTGTTGCTAAGTAAGTTGGGAGGAAGCCTTGCAGTTAAGCCAGGTGTTACATACAAGATGTTTTGTAGCTTTGGCCTAGTTGGTAATTGTCTACCCCAGGGTAGCTAGCAAAATGGCAGAGATCATTTAAGATGGTGTCTCTAAGGCTAACATTCCTGCCTTTTGGATGGATGAATAAGAGAGAGAGAGGAGAGGAGAGGAGGGCAAATAAGTGTGTAAAGAGGGGTGTCTTAGGTCATCTGGTTACTTCCTGCTGAAGTGAGGCATGGCATTTGGGGTTAAATTTGTGTGGTGACCTCCTCGGAGTCAAGACAGCATACTTACTGGCATTGAAGTTTATGAAACCTGAACCAGCAAAGCAGGAAGTTGTCGTTGAAATGTTTTTCTGTGCTAGCTTGAACAAAGGCATTTAGTTGTTGGGAGAAAAAATGGGAAATAAAGTTAATAAGGCAAGGTCCAAAGGTGAGAGAGAAGGATAAGAAGCAGATGTCTGAGAAATGGCGTTACCCAGGGCGTGGAGGTAGAGAGGAATGGCTCAGTCCACCATGAGCTTGTGGTTTGCCGTTTCAGTTCTGTTGCCTGGTTTTGGAGTTTGCAGGCTGCATCCTGGACTATTCCAGACTCATTAACAAAAAAGTAGCATTCTTCTGAATGTATATGCATGTTCCCCCTTTTCCAGTTGTTTATAGGTCAAGCGCTCTAGTGAGTTTATTTGTCTCTAGAGACGAGTTATAGATGTGTATATTATCTTGTAGGGTGTTAGAGAGGATTGCAGATATTTGCTGGTATTATATGGTGGAAGTAGCTATGTCTGCCACTCCTGTGCCTACAGCAGTTGAAATGCCAATTCCTGCTAGTAAGGGTTTAAGCTGGAGTCCTCTCTTGGATTTGGTTATAGGTAAAGAGACTGAGGTTAATGAAGGAACTTGGAGGGTTTGATTGTTAGGTAAGGTGCTGATATTAGGCGATTGGCATATTAAGGTACAGACACCTGACCAATTAGTGGGCAGGTAGAGAAAGAAAGAAGTGCCACATGAGAAAAATACTCCTGGAGAGGAGAGGTAAAGTTATAGGAGATGGCGGCTAGTAGTCCCCCTGCATCAAACACTCCTCTGTCAGTTTCTTCAGGTTCCCAAATGGAGTAGCTGCCTGCAAGGGTAGCTCCGGTAAGGGCCTGCAAGCATATGTTATTGGTTGGGGTTGTGCTTTGATAGCGGTGACATACTGATAAAAGAAATGTGAGTTGTTAAATATTGTGGTTTCTGAGTGGTTTAGAAGAGAACATAAGGGGGTTTCTGTACATTTGTTAGGAAATGTTGGCGCAATTGGAAGCAATTTTGAGTAGTGTATTCAGTGTGTAAAGTTAGGAATGTCTTCCTCCTGAGATCGAGAAAGAACTAGTTTGTTTTGTAGGAAGAAACATCCTTTGTTGTTTAAGACTTTGGCAGAGGTAAGGGTTTGAGTTCTGTTGGGGTGTGGGAGGGTGATAAGGTGGGGAATATAGGCAGTAAGGAAAGAGGTTGGAAGGCTTTTGTTGCTGAGTTAGCGAGAGAGTTTTCTTGTAATACTGGGTCTATGGAAGTGTTTTGTTTTTGGCTAGAGTGAGCAAGGTTGTATGTGGAGAGAGTGTGTTGGTCTCTAGAGGTCTCTTGTTGGCAATAATGGCAGAACCAGCTTGGAGGTTGGGGTTTTTTAAGAGCTGCCAGCTATGAACCAGTTTGGTGTGGATTTAATGGGAGTTTTAGGAATGTGTTGTAAGGGTTGGATAATTCTGTTTAGAATTTTGCAACTTGAGTGTTGGGGTTTCTGGCTTGATGGAGGTTTGGGGAGAAGGGTAGCTGGGTTAAGAGTTTTGTATTTTTGAAAAGAAATTAATGGTTTATTAATGAAGAGTGAATGTATTTGTTGTAGATGAGACAGTGGGAGAGAGTGAAGGGAGTGGTGACTTATAAGGTCATGTATATTGTGTGAAGAGGAGACAGTTATACGTTGTTAGAGTGTTAGTTTTAGTGTTTTAGTGTGAGTAATGGCAGCACATGGGGTTCGGAGGCATGACGGCCAGCCTTGGATGACAGAGTCAAGTTGTTTTGATAAGTATGCCATGCCTTCTGGGGTGTTGCCACAGGGTTAGCATAAAAGTTTACGAGCAATGTTGTGCTCTGTGTGGACATAGAAGGTGAAAAGCTTGATGGAGGTTGGTAGTCCTAGAGCTGGGGCTTTTAGGAGTGCCTCTTTTAGTTTGTGAAAACGTGAATTAATTTGATACGAGGAATTTAAAGGTTTGTGGATGGGGTCTTGTGAAGCTGGATAAACAGGCTTGCTTAGCAGGCCAAGATTGTGTATCCATAATTGAAAATATATCCTACAAGACCTAAGAAGGAAAGGAAGTTCTTTTTTGTAGTGGTTAGCGGCATGTCCTGAATGGGATGTTTTCTGTGTGGGGGGATGGCTCAGGTTGTCGGAGTTATAGTCAGCCTGAGATATGTTATTTCTGTTTTGGCAATTTGGCCTTTGGTGGGGGAGACTTGATATTTGAGTTTTCCAAGGAAGTTGAGTAATTGAGAATGTATGTTGAATGTAGAGGTTATATGAAGGTTTTCCTGATTTACAGGGAGAAAAGGGAGGACAAGGAGGAAGCGGGGAGTGTCATCAGGATGGCAGAGTAAAATGAAGGGGGTGGAATTACAAGGGGATTGTGAGGGGTAAAATTGTATGGAAGAGCCGGGCTCGGTGGCTCAGCCTGTAATCCCGCGCCTTTGGGAGGCTGAGGTGAGTGGACTGCCTGAGCCCGCGGGTTCGAGGCCTGCCTGGGCAGCAAGACCTCATCTCTACAATAAATCAAAAATTCAGTCGGGCGTGGTAGCACACGCCTGTAATTCCGGCTACTCGGAAGGCTGAGGTGGAAGGATCGCCAGAGCCCAGCAGGTCGAGGCTGCGGCGGCCGGGAGCGGCCAATGCCCTCCAGTCTGGGCGACAGAGTGAGACTCCAACTCAAAAAAAAAAAAAAATTGTATGGAAGCCTGAAATTTTGTTAGGATATTCCTTCCTAGTATGGGTGTAGGACACTGTGGAATTACTAAAAAGGAATGTGTGAAAGGTATATTGAATAGAGTGTAAAGTAATGGCTTGGTCATTTTAGAAGTGAAAGATAGTCCAGCTACTCTAACAATAGAGATTGAGGAGTTAAGGAAGGGTCCTGCATATTCTGGTAATACAAAGCCCTGTGTCCAATAAGAAAGAAACAGGCTTACTGGATACGGACAGTATTACACTAGGTTCTGTGATGGCACTGATGGCGAGGGCGGTAGGGGCAGCAGACCCTGGGCCCTGTCCGTCTTCAGTAGCCGAACCAAGGAATTCATCCAGTCCTGGCTGTGGATGAGGAAACCTGGTAGTGTTCGAAGTGACCACACGGGAGGCAGTCTCGCTGGTCACAATCTGACTTCCAGTGCCCTTTTTTCCATAAATAGAACTTGGGTTGGGGACAGCCTAGGATTTGGGCATGCCCTGGCTGGCCACACTTATAGCATGGTCTTGGTGGTGGACTGGAGTTTGTGGTTTGTTGGGGTTTGGAAGGTTTCTTAGAGCCGTTGGAGCTCTGTCAAAGGGCTGCTGCCAGTAGTTGGTGTCTGGTGTGATTTATTTTTAGTTATCAAGTCTTTCACTCAATAATTAAGGTCTTTAACAAGACCTTTAAGGTCTACAAGACCTTAAAGGCATTTTTGATAAGATTCTGACATGAAGTTTGGGAACCATCCTTCAATTTTTGAAGTTTTTTCTTATGTTTGGATAGAGAAATGAAGTGAAGGTGTAAATAAATTTTACTTTTGTCAGAGTTTGGGATGAATGTGGTATATTTAAGTATATTTAAGTATGGCCTTTGAAAGGCAGGAGAAGAAAAGGGCAGGGTTTTTATCAGGAACTTGAGTAACTTCTTCAATTTTATAATAAACTACTTTTAGAGACGCCTTGTTTATTTTAGCCAGTAGGCGAGTTATCACGTGGTCCCTTTTCTGTTTATTTGGGAGTTCATTTGGTAATTCCAAGAAGGCTCTGTGTGAGGTACTGCCGTGGCGCCTATGGGATTTTGGGCAGGGTCCTGCTGATGGAGGGTACTGACGTGGGATTAAGTTGCTGCCCAGATGCATTTCCTCTCCTCTGGGGAAAGGGAAGAGAAAAGAATAATATACAGGCTGTGCCAGGTAAGGTTATAAGACTGGGTGATGTGGAGGAATTTTTTATGGTAAGTAGCTGGGTTGGAGGTAAAGGAGCCTTGTTGTTTTTCACTTTGAGAGAGGTTGCCCAGGGAGAAAGGAACGTGAACTTGTATTATGCCTTTTGCCCTGGCCAAAGGATGGAAGTAGAATTTTGAGGATGACTGGGGGATGGGGGACACTGAGAATAAGAGTGAATGGGAGGAGGAGAGGAAAAGGAAAGAGGAGGCGGAGGTGGAGGAGTGGAGGATAGAGGTGAGGTAGGGGAAGTTGGAAGTTGACCAGGTAGTTGGAAAAGAGGTGGGGGTTTATCAGCGGGATTGAAGTTTGGCGAAGGCAATTGAATAGGAGGCACTGGAGCTGTAGAGTTTAGGGATTTTTCATTTAATAGGAGGATTTGAAAAGGATTATAGGTTTGACAGAGGGAGAACTTGGACCAAAGTTAGAGGAAAGTTTGAGCATAGGGGACCTCGGGCTGTTTTCCATTGCATTGGAGTGAATTATTAAGGTTACAGAGAATTTTAAGTCAAATTGTTAGGGATATGGAGAATTTGGAAGTTAAAGGTCCCGTCTGTATGCCATCAATTGTTACTGTCCAATTGATATTAGAGTCAAGCTGTATTACAGAAGAAAATGAGATGCTTTGGCCTTAGGCTTACCCTAAATTTACCTAAAGTTTTGAGACATTCAAGGGATGCTTTGGTCTTAGAGGAAGATCTAAATTTTGGGGGTTGTGAAGGAGACATCCAAGAGACATCCAAGACATCTTTAAGAAAAAACTTCAAAAATTAGAGGATGGTCCCCAAACTCCATGTCAGAATCTTATCAAGGAGACAGGGAGGTTTAGAGGAAGCTTGACCCATATTGGAGAAATTTGGAGGGGTGAGCAATTTGATCCCCAGGAGACAGGGAAATTTGGAGGGGTGAGCAATTTGACTCCCGGGAGACAGGGAAACAGTGGAAGAAAGGACTTTAGCTGTTTCCAAGAGACAGGTGCTGGCTGCTTTAAGGGCATCCCCCCCAAAAAAGCAACAACCACAATTATTGACAAGTGGTGGCTGTTTTAAGAGCATCCCCCAAAACAACTGTTGTAACCAAATCGTGAGAAAATAGATTGCCCACACAGCAAAAGGTTGAATTCTGAGTTCTTTAATAGCTGGCAGTCAAGAGGGGGCATGCACCACCAAAATTTTTAGACTCCAAGTAAAACGTACAGAGGTTTTTTAAAGGCAAACTGAGGAATTACAGAGATAACATCTGGTTTGGGGGTTAGGCAAGGGTAGACAGGTGCAACTCAGACAAGGGAAAGCACTGGGAGGGTACAGGGCTGTGGGAGTTGATTACACGCAAACTTTAAAAATGTTGCATCAGCCACACAGGGGTTTAAGCAAACAAAATGGAGTTCTATAACAAAATGGAGTATGAACAATCTTGAAACTAAAATTATTAATATTAAACCTCACACATTTTGAACACTGCAAACACATTAAACCCTTCACAATAACCACCACCCGGTGGTGACTAAGGAGACCTCTCACCCAGCACCAGGGTTTTCAACAGATTTTCTGTCCAGGACAGAAATAAGTGAAGGAGAAGAATCCAAGATAGGGGGTAGGAAAAAACTCACCCATTGATTAGTGACCAATGTTGGATAAAGTGTCCAGCCATGGAGGTGGTCCTACTGGAGCCACCTGAGTTGGGGAGAGGGGAAAGAGGAAAGAGTGAGAGAGGTGAGAGGGTGGGGAAGAACCAGGCTAGGCATGGAGATAACTTAGGAGTTTGCCCATGGTGGGACCTAGACCCCATTGCAGGGTTTTGGCACTAAATGTTAGGTCAAGAAAAGGAGCAGGGGCAACCCCTTTGGGTCCCCTCCCACTGTGGGAGCTTTTCTGTCCTCTCAGTAAATCCTGCTTTCAAAAAAAAAGAGCAGATAGAAAAGAGACAGGAGATGGAGAGCTCGACAGCAATATAAGTTTATTCCGAGGAAGAGACCTGTGGAAGGGACTCCAGATGAGACTGAAGCCCACTGCCACTTACAAGCTAGGGCAGTTATAGGGCTTGAGGGGGAAATTTTGCTGTTGACGTTGCTGTGGGGGTAAATAAGGCTTGTGGCTCAGTACGTTGGGAGGAAGCCTTGCAGTTAAGCCAGGTGTTACATGTGGCAGGATGTTTTGTAGCTTTGGCCTAGTTGGTAATTTTCCACCCTGGGGTAGCTAGCAAAATGGCAGATCATTTAAGACAGTGTCTCTAAGGCTAGCCACTATTTTACTGCTGTTTTGTCACTCTGTTCAGCCCCCTCCCCTGGAAAAAGACCTTATTTGTCCTTTCTGGATATAAGGTCATTAGCTTTGCTTATAGATACATTCATTTTGCTTCCCATCCAGAGACTACTCTTTACTTGGGGATTTTCCTCCCACCATCCATTACTATCACACCTGCCCTAACCCTCATTTGTGCACCCCAAGAATACCAATAACAAGATGCATGCTCAAATGATGGCATAGATCGTGGCAATCTTAATTCTTACCCCCCCCCCTTAGTTCAGTAATTATCTCACAGGACTAACAAAAGATGTAATCTAAGATAACGACCTGACCGGGCATGGTGGCTCAGGTCTGTCATCCCAACATTTAGGGAGGCCAAGGCAGGAGGATTGCTTGAGCCCAGGAGTTCGAGATCAGCCTGGGCAACATAGCAAGACCTCTGCTCCATAAAAAAAAATCTTAAAAATTAGCTGGGTGTAGTGGCACATGCCTGTAGTCCCAGCTACTCAGGAGGCTGAAGCGGGAGGATCGCTTAAGCCCCAAAGGCCATGATCGTCCCATTGTACTCCAGCCTGGGCAACAAAGTGAGACCCTGTCTCTTGAAAAAATAAAATAAACTAACAACCTAACTGATTACTGGGTGTACCATATCTGGCCCAACCATAGAAGTGACTGGAGTACATTCTTAGCAGTCCGGACTAACTTAACCCAGATACTTGCTCACAAAGCAGTCCATAAGCTTTTGAGGTCCCATAACCTCAGTGCCAGGGTAGCCCTCCCAACTGATCCTCTCTTTGCAAGTTCTTGGTCACAATCCTTACCTGGTACAACACCCTGGCCATAACCTTTCCTTCCCTCATGACCCTACCTCTTTTAATGAAGAGAAATACTGGGCCTTATCACCAGGACTTTCCTTTTACTGTGATACCACCCTAACCAAATGTTGTAATCCCACTACCTGTTATAATGTCACAATACAGTCAAAAGCCCCAACACAGGCCACAAACAGCTCAAAAATTGTCCCTGCAGTCAAACTGCTGGCAACTACTCTCAGACTAACACCAGCTATTACACTTTAATTCTTCCTCCCATGCTATACTCTAAAGGAGCTTCCTTAGGTATCAAGGCTAAAGATGGACTTCTGATTCCTCTTCAGATCCCAAAATAATCCAAACTAAAAACAGACTTTTTCTGTCCCCAGAGGCCCCAATGAGTAAGCTAGCTTCTGGTATAGGCCTAACCTCCCAACGCCTAGACTAGACAAAAACTACAGGCACATGGTCAGGAGGGTATATTCTGCCCTCTAACAGGCATGTCCAAATAGATACTACTTCCTTAATGCCCAAGTCTTGCTTCTAACCATGACTCACTAAAGTAAGAGGAACTCAGGTGAACTATAACAAGAGTAGTCACCCTCATCAGATCCTTCATAGATTTAGCAGGGGGAGTCACACACAATGCTGTTATAGCAAAAAGCTCAACTGTGGCACCTCTAACAAAAGAGGCTGGACAAAACAGTATAACACTCTTAACAATCTATCGATTCACTGACCCATATGATGCTTGACAATCTACCAGTTCTAGGCCATCTATTGACTCAAAAAGGCAAAGTCAACTGGGCACAGTGGCTCAAGTCTGTAATCCCATCACTTTGGGAGGCTGAGTCGAGAGGATTGTCTGAGCCTGTAAGCTCATCTCTACAATAAATCTAAAAATTAGCCAGGCATGGTAGCACACGCCTGTAGTTCCAGCTACTCGGAAGGCTGAGGCAGAAGGGTCGCCAGAGACCAGCAGGTCAGTGCTGGAGTGGCTGTGAGCATGCCACTGCACTCCAGCCTGGGTGACAGAGTGAGACTCCAATTCAAAAAAAAGGCAAAGTCTATGCCTTGGCAAGCACCTCCTGCTACATGTACATAACACTGCTAGACAAATAGAAGTGAGTGCTAACAAGATTTTATAACAGGTTTCCTGGTTAAAAGATGTATATTCTGGTAACCCAGGCCATGTCTGGGAAGCCATCCAAACCTGTTTACCTATTTTAGTCTCTTGGTTCTTACTCTTCCTAGACCTCTTACACTCCTTCTCTTAGTCTTTGGGCCCTGTCTTTTTAAATCTTTTGGTTACCTTTGTGTCTTCTAGACTTCAACAGTACCAAGTCAAACTGATGGTGGCAAAATGATTCCAATCCATATCATCCCAGGAGGACCCAAGTCTCATAAATCATTAGATCAGTCAGTGAGAACTAGGTAGGGTCAATAAACCTGGTCAGTAGAAAGCAACTCCAGAAGAAGAGACTTCATCACTTCATCCCCTTTTGCCTTAAGAATAAAAAGAGTACAACTTTGGGAGGCTGAGGTGAGTGGATTGCCTGAGCCCGCAGGTTCGAGACCCGCCTGGGCAGCAAGACCTCATCTCTACAATAAATCAAAAAATCAGCTGGGCATGGAAGTGCATGCCTGTAATTCTGGCTACTCGGAAGGCTGAGGTGGAAGGATCGCCGGAGCCCAGCAGGTCGAGGCTGCGGTGGCCGGGAGCGGCCACTGCACTCCAGTCTGGGCAACAGAGTGAGACTCCAACTCAAAAAAAAAGAATAAAAACAGTAAAATCTTTCAGGGGAGGTATAAGACAGAGTAGGGTCTCCCTCACATATTTTAAACACCAGCCTTTGCAGCAACATCCCAGCCGGACCCATCCACAACCTTGAAAAAACCTGTTATGGTAAGCAATGCTTCACCATAAATCTTGCTTAGGAAATAGCCCCCTGCCCAACACTCACCTATATGAGCACAAGGACCATAGTGTCTCACTAAAATACTTGCTCCACCCAGAGTGAAGTTTAAATGCCATTTTTTAAAAATCATCAAATAATGGCATGTTTCTGCAGTACCCACACACAAACCTTTCTTCACCCCATACACAGAATGACACTCACTACCTAATGAATTATTCATGATTCCCCTATTAATCTACTGATTAAACTTTTCTGTGGGAAGACAGATGGGGTCTTTCCCTATTTCATAGCTATCTCCTTTGTGCTGAACATAAGCTCCTAATAAAGCCTTGTCTGGGAAACTATTTGGCCTTGTGTCAATTCCTATTACACCATAGCCTATGAACTTGCAGTGGGTAATACCCCTATCTCCACTCCCACCAACCTTTCCTTCCCTCCCAATGAAACTGCCTCTATCGTAGTGGGAAACTGTCAGGGGAGCGGGGTGGAATTGGCAGCTGAGGGAAACTGCTAGGGGAGGGAGGGGCATACCTTATCAACAAGGGTACCTCCAAAATCAACGTTTGTATACCTAACCCTTAATTATACCCCATATTTTATCATTTAAAAAAAAAGAAACTGTCTATATAGAATTGATATCGGGTCATGAAGTAAAACTGCAGCTATGATTGCAAATTAATGAATATGGTCGGTCATGGTGGCTCCCACCTGTAAGCCCAGCCCTTTAGGAGACGGAGAAGAGAATACTGCCTGAGCCCAGGGGTTTGAGACTAGTCTGGGCAACGTGGCAAAACTTTGTCTCTACAATAAGTCAAAAATAATAATAATAAACTGAGCATGGTGGCACACACCTGTAGTCTCAACTACTTGGAAGGCTGAGGTAGAAGGATCACTTGAGCCCAGCAGATTAAGTCTATGGTAGCTGGGTGACGATGCCACTGAGCAACAAAGTGAGATGCCAACTCAAAAACAGAAAAATTAACAAATTTCCTAAGTTTATTACCTTTGTGTCAGACCCCTGGGGAAGAAGGAGAGCTGCTCCAAAGGCCAATCAACACATGACTGCCTGGGGAGACAAGAAGTCACTTAAAAGACAAAAAGTGGCCTGGTGCAGTGACTCAAGCCTGTAATCCCAGCACGTTGGGAGGCAGATGCAAGAGAATTGCTTTAGCCCATGGGTTTGAGAGCAGCCTGGGCAACTTGGCAAGACCTCATCTCTACAATAAATCAAAAAAATTAGCCGGACATGGTGATGTGTGCCTGTAGTTCCAGTTATTTGGAAGGCTGAGGTGGAAGGATCACTTGAGCCCAACCTGAGCAGAGTAAGACTCCAACTCAAAAAATAAAATAAAATAAAAGACAAAAAGTGGCTTCAATCTCCAGGGACCCTGTCTACTCCTCCACCTTCCTCCTGCACTGCCTCCACAATGGCTCAGGGTTGGTGAATAGTACCTGGTAGTCAGAGCAATTGTTTTAGGGACAGCATCTATTGTAAAATCTAAGAATGGTATCTGAGATCTTTTTTCAGACTTTGAACTCAGGTGGACAAGAACCTCTTCCGCAGGTCCAGAACACTAGGAAGTCCTCTACTAGTCACAGGACCCCAGGAAGAAGATCTCAACACCCGCTGGCCTCCCCTCCAACCCCTCTCCACCCTCACACATCATCAACCAATCAATAGCCCCTTTTCCTCTTTCTGCCGAGGTCCCTTTAACACTTTTATCCTCTGAATTTTCAGAGAAGAATTGGAGAGAATTCTCCTGCTCTACTGGCTTAGCTGCTGTGTGATATTACACTCTTTGCCCACTCTGATGGCTGCTTCAGTTTTGGTTTTACTGGACAGCAGGCATAAGAATGCGTGTTGAACTGTAACACCATCCCACAGTCTGCCCTCTTCTAAGCAGATTTTGGGAATTTTCTAAAATCCTAGTCTCTCTGCCCACAACTCCCCATGGCTACCAGCACCCTCAAAATAAAGGTCAAGTGACTCAGCTGCTGCCATTCCACATGCGCATGTGGCATCCACTCACAATGTTTCGAGTAGATAGGAGGTAGACCTCAGGTTTCCCAAGTGGTATCTCCAAGCCACTGCCAAGCTTGTCTCTCCGTAAGGAACTTTCTTCCACTCCTAATCATGCTGGGTGTCAGAAATGGGGACCCCTGACTGGGCACAGTGGCTCACACCTGTAATCCCAGCACTTTGGGAGGTAGAGGTGAGAGGACTGGCTGAACCCAAGGGTTCAAGTCTAGCCTGGGCAACTTGGCGAGACGTCGTCTCTACAATAAATCAAAACTTTAGCTGGGTTTGGTGGCGCGTGCCTGTAGTCCTAGCTACCTGGAAGGCTGAAGCTAAAGGATCGCCTGAGCCCAGCAGGTTGAGGCTGTGGCGGCCGTGAGAGTGCCACTGCACTCCAGCATGGGCAACAGAGTGAGACCTGAGACTCCTACAGAAAGGAAAGAAGGAAGGAAGGAAGGAAGGATGGAAGGGGACCCCCCCCCACCAATCAGCAATGCATTACTGTCCTGAACAAAGGAGCATGGCTGAGGTAGATAACCTGGGAAGGTGCCCCACCTTCAGGACCTCAGGATTTGGAGGTGGACAGTTGAGGGCCTGGGGGACACATCATCAACCTACGCTGGATCCATCAGAGCGGTCGCACCATCAGAGCCTCTGGCAGAGTGGAGCCGGGAGAGGCAGGAATCAAGCCAAAACCCCTCCACAGCGGAGTCACCCTGCTTCCCCCTCCTCCGAGCCACACACCTGCTCTATGTGTTCTGGCTCACTTTATCGTGGGCAGGACCAAGAGTTGAAATCTGATCAGCTGGACCGATCAACCCAAAAGTCACCCAGAAGAATGCTGGAAGTCCCGCCTTGGGGTGCTTCTGAAGGTACCAAAGCATCCCTCTCCTCTACCTTCATTGACCCAGCACCGGGATGCTCTGTGCAGAGGCATCTTTGGGTGATGTAGTTCTAAGTGGCCCCCAGAGTACACCTGCTCCAGATTCTGGTGCACAAGCTCATGATCCAAGAGGCCCCTCGAGGGGCTCTGGAAACCGGTGTCCCAAAGTTCTGGCGATCCGACCGGGTCTCACACCTGTTAGTGGGGACTCACTGAGATTGCCCAGTCCCATTAAAGTTAAGAGACATGTTATTTCAGATACTTCCCAAAGCTACAAAATGAAAAGACACGAAATCATGTCAGTCTGATATAAAAAATGTGTCAATCTGTTATCTAGAAGCTAATAATATCATCTTATTTTTCTACAAATATATGACTTTACAGTCAATTCTTTTTTTTTTGTCAAAGTCTCACTCTGTCGCCCAGACTGGAGTGCAGTGGCCGTTCCCGGCCACCGCAGCCTCGACCTGCTGAGCTCCGGCGATCCTTCTGCCTCAGCCTTCCAAGTAGCCGGAACTACAGCCACACGCTACCACGCCCGGCTAATTTTTTTATTTATTGTAGAGATGAGGTCTTGCCAAGTTGCCCAGGCGGGTCGAACCCACGGGCTCAGGCAATCCACTCACTTCAGCCTCCCAAGGTGCGGGATTACAGGCTGAGCCACTGAGCCCGGCAATACAGTCAATTCTTTAGGCTCAAGTATGTTTGGGCAGTGAGTGACAAGAAAGGAAACAACTCCAGAAAGAGTCATGACAGGGAAGAGGGGTGGATGGGCGATGTTGGGTGGCCTGAGCAAACGGACAAGTGCAGTGCCCAGCTACTGCTTCCCCCAGGAAACAGCCCCATCTACGTAGTCACCAACTCAGCAAGCAACACTATTTTGTTCAGATAATATGTTTTGGTCTATGTTCTGAGATATATTCAATTACTTTTAAGGAATTTGACATCTATCTGAAAAAAAAAAGAACCTCTTACCAAGTGACATTTTCTGTGGAGACAGCATCAGCAGTAGTCACATGGCCAACATAGTTATGAGGAAGCATATCCATGAGATGTGAAAAAAGTTAGAATCTCACATTTTGATCAAAGGACAGTGAAGCCTGAGAAGTAAGAGGATGAAGCTGATGACACTGGAATCTTGGCTATCCTAAGACTTTTGACTTTATAAAATGTGATTTTTTTTTTAAAAAATCATTCTTGAGAACACTGAGTGACACTAACTTGAAGGAAGACATCTGGAATGGAATGGAATGGAGAGGGCAATTGTAATCCCAGCTACTTGGAAGGCTGAGGCAGGAGGATCACTTGAGCCCAGGAATTTAAGGATGCACTCATCTATGATCACACCACTGCAGTACAGCCTGAATGACAGAGTGTAACCCCTTCTCTTTAAAAAAAAATCAGGTAGATTTGCCAGAATACTAAAAATGGGCAGGGAATTGGTGGTGCTGTGTTCCTTCCCTGCTTAAAGAATATTCTGTAAGTCCCTACTATATTCCAGGCACTATTGTAGGTATAGGGCACACATCACGACCCAAGGAGAAACAAAGACCTCTGTCCTCATGTGACTTACATTCACTCCAGTCTGGGCGACAGAGTGAAACTCCAACTCAAAAAAAAAAAGAAGATGGAAAGAGTAAATATGAATGACAGGATCGTTTGCTATCTTTTATATGTGGTGATATGTGGAATGGGACAAAAGGAGAAAGCTAAGGGTGTTAAGAAATGAAGAGGAGTGGTATTTCGTTTTGTTTTTTGAATTTTGGAGGCATAGATAACTAAGGGAAGGGCTCATTAGGGCATCTAAAGAAAGATTAAAGAGTGTTGGGAGCCGAGACCTTGAAGAAACAAACTATGGAGCGTCTGATTACAAGAAATATGCTGGTTGAGAGAAAAGCTCCAGCACACAACGACCATGTGGAAGGCAAAAGGCCCCATGGATCCTGTTTAATAAACCTTTTGTCTTCCTGCCTGTGCATGCTCACAATTATTATATAGTTTGTTGACTAGCAACGAGATCTTTAATTTATATTATAAGAATGTATACAAATTGTTATGATTTGATTGGAAAGACTTATACAGTAATAGTTACTTATCAAAAACCCTTTAAGTTTCCTTTAAGCTTTTAAGTTTCCTTTTCCTAAAAGTTATCTTTAAGTTTCCGAAGGCTAATCTTGAGATTCTTTCAATACATTGAAACTTTCTGTACCGAAACTCTTTTTGTTGCTTTTGCCTCCAACCAAGCTGATTGCTAAGGAACAAGCTATACCGATACTCCCCTGTTACGGTTTCTGCCCCCAGCCAGACTGTTCAATAAGTTACTATGGCAATGGAATTTCTTATAAGGAAATAGATTTCAAAAATAATTAGATTTGTAATTTTATTAAGTTTGAAGATAGGATAAAAATAAGTTTATAGTTTTATAACAATAAGAATCACACAAATAAGTTTATAGTTTTATAACAATAAGAATCACACATTAATGATAGTTATACATTTATGATAGTTTAAATTAAAGAAATATTAATAAGATAAGTTTATAAGATATAGCATAGTGTTAAAGTTTAATCATTAGACAGAATAAAATTGTTAAATCTAGGTGTGGTTAAAAAGACTCATACGAGTCATTGTAAGGTTTTATAGCTTAAAAGTAATTAGTTTGGGGTTAAGTGTTAAAGAACACTTAACATAACATTATATTTTGTCAAATCATAAAAGGTTAGTAGAAAATTCAAGATTTTATATTAGATAGAAATAAAAATAAACTTACAAAGTATGGATTAATCATTAAAATCATGGAAAGTAGTTTGTGAAAGTATTGTAAAAGCTTTGCATTCATCATCTTGACGTAAGCACGATACGCCTCATGGATTCGTGATTGTTGGGGCAAACAAATCTCATGATGTATGTTTCTGTAATAAACGTTATGCCCTGTGGGACGTGTAAGCCCCCGGCGAATGTTTGTCATATTGCTAGGGGTGATAGAAGAATGGTATACGAATGTTTGTCATATTGCTAAGGGTGATAGAAAATGGTATATAAGGTGGAAGAAGTTTGAATAAAATTCGGAACGGTCTTGGCCAGACCTGACCCAGAAGGACTGCCTCCGAGTGGTTTCTTCTCGCCATATCCTGATTCCCTGGAGCAGGTTCAACTCCCCTCAGGTCGGGGCTGGCACCCGACAAAAGAGGATGAGGGTCTAAACCTCATTAATACCTTATGGAATAAGTTCCAGGCAAAGGAAGAAGGTAAGACAAAAACCCTAAGTTTGCATCATTTGTGTTCCATTCTAGAAAAAGCAGGGAGGCTGGTACATGTCAAACCAAGTGAGGGAGAAGGAGTTGTAGAAAGACATGAGTAAAAGGATATAATAAGAGCTAGATAATAAGAGCTAGATATATATAGTGTGACAGGCCAGTTTAAGGACTTTTTTATGTGTCATTAAGTGAATTGGGGACTCTAACAGGGATTTGAACAGAATAACAGAGCTTATATAGAGAGTTAATGAATTATTGTGACTACTGTATTGAGAAATATTAGAAGCATGGAGAACATTTTCCAGGCTAGCATCAAAATCCAGTTGAGTAGGATAGTGGCTTTGACCAGGGTCTTTAGTGGTGGTAACAAAATGTACATATCTACATTTGCCGTAAGAGCCAAAATAATGTCCCCGTTGGACTGAAAATAAGGGCATAGGTTATGGGAGATGTATATGTAAGGCAGGACGGTATCACATTTCCATATGTCTCTACAAATAATATTAGTAGCTTGGAGAGAATTGAGAGTTTTCATGGTATTTGGGATCCTCACCCAGAAAAGGACTGAGGCTTTCCTCCTTTTGCAAGTAATAAATTAGCTTCTTGAAAGAAGGACCATAAAATAGGCAGAGGCCAGGCGTGATGGCTCATGCCTGTCAGCCAACACTTTGGGAGACCAAAGCAGGAGGATCAAGCCCAGGAGTTCAAGACCAGTGTGGGCAACATAGTGAGACCTCGTCTCTACAAAAAAGTCAAAAAATTATCCTGGCATGCTGGCACGTGCCTGTATTCCCAGCTACTCGGGAGGCTGAGGCAGAAGGATCGCCTGAGAGCCCAAGAGGTCAAGGCTTCATTGAGCCATGATGGAGTCCCTGCACTCCAGCCTGGGTGACAGAATAAGAACTTGATTCAAAAAAAAAGGAGAGTTACCTATTCTGAAAGGAAGTGGAAGCAGACAAGTGCAGAGGAGAGTGAGAGAAGAGGAAACAGAAGCCAAGCCACTAAAGGATTTTTTATTTTACACTGAGTGAATTGAGAGCCATGACAGGGATTTGAACAGTGGAGAGACAGGATCTGACTGTATTACTCATGACTCTTACTGGCCCAGGGCTGTGGAGCATTAGAAGTGGGGAATCAGGCCAGGCTTGGTGGTTCAGCCTGTAATCCCAGCGCTTTGGGAGGCCGAGGTGAGTGGATTGCCTGAGCCCGCGGGTTCGAGACCCGCCCGGGCAACTTGGCGAGACCTCATCTCTACAATAAATAAATAAATAAATAGCCGGGCGTGGTAGCGCGCGCCTGTAGTTCGGCTACTTGGAAGGCTGAGACAGAAGGATCGCCAGAGCCCAGCAGGTCGAGGCTGCGGTGGCCGGGAGCGGCCACTGCACTCCAGTCTGGGCGACAGAGTGAGACTCCAACTCAAAAAAAAAAAAAGAAAAGAAAAGAAATGGGGAATTTATTCAGAAGAAGAATGCAGTGATCCAGGTGAGAGGGAGGGTGACTCTCACCGGGTGGCAGCTGTAATGGTGATAAAGTGTTTACTTTCTTCATCTATTTTGAGAAAATATCCTACTGATTTTCCCACTGAATTGGATATGGATTGTGAGAGAAATGAACTTGTTTCAGGACATTATGAAACTTCAAGTATCTCTGCAAATTTTGGTTTGATAGAAAAAATACAGACATTAGAGAGAAAGTCATTTGACAATGTTGATGTCTCCAGTCAGAAAAGAGCTGTGGTCTTCCCGGCAATAAATAAAAATTCATTAATACTTTCAATGCCAATGACAGATAAAAATAAATTGTCTCTTGTTCTTATAGGCAGAGTTACCTACAACTTCCTTTCCTGTGCATTCCTCAGTGGTTTTGTGGGTGGAGGATCCCTTTTCCAACTCTCTGACCATGTCTAATGTACTGGAAGTGCTTGTACAGTTACTGATTATTTCGTGTTTATTGACTTTTGTCCTATAACAATCCTGAGCACACTTCTTGTGTTCTCATTACATAATATTTTTGTTATTGTGCAACTATCCCTGTGGGTTACACAGCTACACAACTGTTCTCAGATGGCTTAGCCCTCAGTCTTCCTCACTGGGTTGCACTGCAGGAGCGCCAAGGATAAACTCCTAAGTTATGGCCTGAGGAACTGGAAAGACAGATTTGTCAACAGCTGTATTAGGGAGACTGTATGTAGAAAAGGAGGCTTGAGCCGGGCTTGGTGCTCAGCCTGTAATCCCGCGCCTTGGGAGGCCGAGGTGAGTGGATTGCCTGAGCCCATGGGTTCGAGACCCGCCCAGGCAACTTGGCAAGACCTCATCTCTACAATAAATCAAAAATTAGCCGGGTGTGGTAGCGCGCGCCTG
>NW_007248080.1:98440-109619 GCF_000164805.1 Carlito syrichta | reverse complement strand
CCCAGCAGGTCGAGGCTGCGGGGGCCAGGAGCGGCCACTGCACTCCAGTCTGGACGACAGTGAGACTCCAACTCAAAAAAAAAGGAGGCTTGAAGGGAAGATCAGGACTGCAATTTTGACCATTTGGGGAGAGAAGTTGGGAAAATCAGCTTGAGATCTGTTGCTTATGATCATACTTCAAGACACAATACTGGAAGAGATTACCAAGGGAATGAGTGTAGACAGAGAGTGGACTCGATGAAAGATGAACCCTGGACAAGCACAATGTTAAATGGTTGAGGCCAACAGGGCAAACTAACAATGTCATGTCAGGAATTCTAAAAATGATCCAGCATAAATAAGAAGCAAAGTCATAAAAGTCAGTTGGATCAAGGAACAAATAAGTTATTTTTCAAACAGGAGGCTTTCGTTTCTTTTGCTGTTTTTAAAAATAAGTTATGGAGAAACACATTTCACTTATCAAGCAACAAACACTCAGATCTCTCTCAGGCCATAGTAGAGGAATTGACTTGAATGGAAGAGAAACACCACTCCCATTTTCACACAATTTTTCTTTTTTTTTTTGAGTTGGAGCCTCACTCGGTCGCCCAGACTGGAGTGCAGTGGCCGCTCCCGGCCACCGCAGCCTCGACCTGCTGGGCTCCAGCGATCCTTCCGCCTCAGCCTTCCGAGTAACTGGAACTACAGGTGCGCACTACCACGCCCAATTCATTTTGATTTATTGTAGAGATGAGGTCTTGCAGCCCAGGGGGGTCTTGAACCCGCGGGCTCAGGCAATCCACTCACCTCAGCCTCCCAAAGGTGCGGGATTACAGGCTGAGCCACCCAGCCCAGCTTGAATTTTTCTTAAGATTATATTAAATGGTTTTGTGTTGGGAATGAAAGAAGTAGTAAAGTTTTCTATATTCTCTGTATCATGGGAGGACAGAATGTCCGAAATAAGTGTGTGTGTGGTGGGAGGGAAGCTATGAGGATAAAGCAGCAATTTTGAAATGCAGTCACACACCCACATAACAACATTCTGGTCAAGGACAAAGCAAATATATGATAGTGGTCCCATGCGATTATGATACTATATGTTTACTGTGCTTTTTCTACATTTGGATATGTTTAGATGCACAAACATTTGCCATTCTGTTACAATTGCCTTCGAAGTTCAGCACAGTAACATGCTGTCTAGATTTGTAGCACAGGAGCCATAGGCTATACCTTGTTGTCTAGGTTTGTTGTAGGCTACACCACCTAGGTTTATGTAAGTATACTTTGTGATGTTTGCACAATGATTAAATCACCTGATGACATGTTTCTCCTAATGTGTCCTTATCATTAAGTGATGTGTGACTGTCATTGTTATAAAAGCTGTCAGAGAACCTAGATTATTCGGTGGGCAGCACGGAGGCCTTGGTTAAAGGCATTTCCACACTGGTGCCAACTTTAAAAAAAACACTATGTGAACAATAAAGTAAACACTGGTGTGACCAAGGAAAGCGGTTCATAATCAGCTCTTGAACCAGAAAGACAATTAACTCAGACCTCTTTCATAAGAAAGCATTTCCAGCTCCTTATCCCCAGACTTGCATATCTAACAAGATATTCAGTATACTCTCTTGGATGTGTGATAAACATCTCAAGTCAAACATGTCCCAAACTGAACCCTTTAATCAGGACATAGCAACTCCATATTTACAGATGCTCAGGCTAAAAATTGTGTTGTCAGCCTTGACATCTTTTGTTTCTTCCTACATGCAATTGTTTGACAAACTCTGCCCCATTTACCTTCAAATATACCCCCAAATCCAGTGCTTCTCACCACCCCCTCCATCACCAAGCCACTACCACCTCCCACCTGGATTATTGTAACATCCCCTTGGTGGTCTTCTAGTTTCCACATTCACCCCCAAAAAGTATACTATTCCCACAGAATCTAAGTGATTCTCTAGCATGTCTCCACTGCATCTTCTATTTTTCTCAAAATTTTGCTCTTTTTTTAGTCACACCTCCTTGATTTTTACCTTTAAGTGCCTGTGAAAAGTCGAAAATTGGCCCCAAGGATATCCAGAAACGAATCCATGGAACCTGTGGGTGTTACCTTATATGGCAAAATAGATTTTGCAGATTTGAGTAGATTAAGGATTTCGAGAGATTTTCAGATTGTCCTGGATTATCTGGGTAGCAATTGCAAATATCCTTATAATAGGGAGGCAGAGTGACGTCACAGGCAGAAGAGAAGGCAAAGTGGCCATGGAAGTAAAGACTGAAATGATGGAGCCAAAGCCAAGGAATACCCACAGACAACAGAAGCAGGGGAAGGGAAAAAAGAGATTCTCTTCTTCCTCCAGAGGGAGAATGACCCTGCTGACACCTTGGTTTTGGCCCAGTGAACATGATCTTAGACTTCTGCTCTCCAGAATTTTAATAGACTAAATATGTGTTTTAAGGTGACAAGGTTGTGACAATTTGCTAGAAAGTCATAGGAAACTAACATAGCTCACCAGTTATTTTTCTGCCAAGGGGTCCTTGTACCTGCTTGCTGTTCACTCTAGCTATAAAACTCTCCTTCCAAATGTCTCATGACCAGTTCCCTCGCTCCTTCAGCTTTTTACTCAATGTTTCCTTATCAGTGACTTTCCTTCAGCTTCCCCACTTATTTTACAAGTTTCCCACACATCCCTGTCTTCCTTCTCATTGTACTTACCACCATGTGACTTATGCATCTAATATATTTTTACTTATTTTTACAGTCTGTCTCCCTCCCTGTGAGCTCATAAAGATAAGATTTTAGTTCCATCTTTCCATCTTTAATTCTCTACTGCTTCAAATTATAGCACTATTACTAAGACAATAGTAAGCATAGTAATAGTAATGTTAAATTATGAGCACACCGTAATGTTAAATTAATAGTTGAAATTTATTTAGTCCTTACTATAAGACAGTAAACTGTCAGAAGGGTAAACTGAGACACAGAGAGGTTAAAACGGTTTGCTCAAGGTTAGTCAGGAAGTAGCACTTACAACCAGTTGATAGAAATATGGGTGTTAAAGGTATTCCTGTGGGTGGAAATGAGGAACATGTTATTGAAAACTGGAGAAAAGATGATTCTTGTTATAAAGTGGCAAAGAACTTGGCCAAATTGTGTTCTAGTGTTTTGTGGAAAAATCTTGTAAGTGATGAACATGGATGGACATTTAGTTGAGGAGATTTCTTAGCAAAGTGGTAAATGCTCACCCTAATTTCTCTACACTGCTTCTAATAAAGCATGAGAAGAGAGAGAGAAATTGAAGAAGGAATTGTTGAGAAAACAGGAATAAGAACATGAAGATTTGGAAAATTCTCAGTCTGTCTATATTGCAAAATACAAGCGGGAGTAAAGGCAAAAAGAGGTAATGGCAGACTAAAAAGCTCTGGGCCTTTATTTCCTCAAGAAGATACAACAATATATGGGCCAAAGTACCTCTTGGAGAACTTTAGAGACCAGCTAAGAACTTAGATCACCTAAGCAAACACACATACAACAAAAAATATCATAAGCGAACCTTGAACAATTATCATAAGGGATTGGCAGTAGCAGTAAACTGCCAGGGGAGGGGGGGCGGGACTGGCAGTTGAGAGGAACTGCCAGGGGAGGGAGGGGCACACTACATCAACAAGGGTGCCTGCATAATGAACATTTGTATACCTAACCTGAATTGTACCCCTATGTCTTTAAAATAAAGATAATTAATTTTTTTAAAATAGCACCTAAGAGGACAAGAAAGTGCATATATTTTGCTAGCTTTTACCTCTACCTGACAAAGCACGGTGCAATCAGGAAGGGGCTCCTCAATTCCTAGCTCTTTCCTTGGGGCAGAAAGAAAAGAGTAGAACCTGTGTCCCACACTCTGGCTTGTCTGGGGGCTTCCTGAGGTACTGAGTTTACCATCATCTGATTCAGAGTGCTGATGGGAGCAGCAACATAGCTTGGAAACCAGCTTGAAGGCTGCTGAAACAGAGGTGAGTGCCATAACGAACTGGAGAAGCATGGAGTTTGCAGTTCTGTAGCCAGGCCCTAGGGGAGCAAGAGCTCATGGGCAGAGTAATACCATAGAAACCACAACCAAAAGTGCCTGAGAAGAAGCAGGAGTGAGGCTGGTAGGGAAATTGAGATGGATAAATCAGCCCTATATGCTGGATTTAAAGTTCATGCACGAGACCTGAGAAGAGGCATCCACAGAAAAGGTTTGAGAAGACCCATAACCTCTCTTGGTGAAGACCTTCTCTTGTACAAAGACAATCCACAAAGACTGAGAGAAGTGGCTGGTGTTCAAATGCCCAAATCTCAGTATAAAAAAACCAAAACTAAACAAGAAAACATGGCTCATTCAGAGTTACAAAATAAATCTCCAGAAACCAATCCCCAAAAGAATTGCAAAGTTCTGGACTATCTCAACAAAAAATTTAAAACAACTTTCGTTTTTGAAAAAACAAAGCAAGACTTTTGTTTTTTTCACAACAGTGTTGGTGAAGTATAATAATATACTTATAATAAGTACCTGATTTTTTTTTTCTTTTGAGTTGGAGTCTCACTCTGTCACCCAGACTGGAGTGCAGTGGCCACTCCCGGCCACCGCAGCCTTGACCTGCTGGGCTCCGGCGATCCTTCCGCCTCAGCCTTCCAAGGAGCTGGAACTACAGGCACGCGCTACCACGCCCGGCTCATTTTTGATTTATTGTAGAAATGAGGTCTCACCAAGTTGCCCAGGCGGGTCTCGAACCCACGGGCTCAGGCAATCCACTCGCCTCAGAAGTACCTGATTTTTATTGGCCCTCTTGACTACTACCATTTGTGTAGTGCCACCAGGATAAAATATAAAATAATATATTCTATGATATAATTAAATAGTTTCCATCCTCTGAGACTAGGATACATTTTTAAAGGCTTCTTTACTCTGGTATGTAAAACAATTTTCTTAAAGACAATCAGTGAGCTAAAAGAGAATACAAGAAAAGTATGCCAAATCAGGAAAATAGTGCATAAACAAAATGAGAATATCAACAAAGAGATTAAAACTAAAACAAACAAAAAAACACCAAACAGAAATTCTGGAGTTGAAGAAGACAATAACTAAGCTAAAAAAAATCACTAGAAGGGTTCAACAGTGGATTAATCAGTTTAATCAGGCATTTAAAAAAAAACCAGGCTGGGCCTGGTGGCTCATGCCTGTAATCCTAACACTTTGAAAGGCCAAAGTGAGAGAGTTACTTGCGGGCAGGAGTTCAAGACCAGCCCAGGCAACATAGCTAGATCTCATCTCTACAGAAAATAACAAAAATTATCCAAGCATGGATGTATATGCTGGTAGTCCCAGCTACTCAGGAGACTGAGACAGAAGGATCACTTGAGCCCAGGCAGTCAAGGCCAAGGTGAGCCATGATTATGTCACTGCACTTCAGCCTGGGCAAAAGAGTGAGACCCCAACTCAAAAAGAAAAAAGAAAAAAAGAACTAGCTAACTTGCAAACCAGTCATTTGAAATCATTGTGTCAAGGGAGCAAAAAAAAATTACTGAGCAAAAGTAAAGAAATCCCAAGACACTAACAGAAACACTATAAAGCAGACCAATGTAATAGTCCCTCCTTATCCACAGGGGATAAGTGAATGTCAAATGCCAGTGGATGTCCGAAACCATGGGTAATACCAAGCCCTATATATATTCTGTGTTTTTCTATACATATTTATGTATGATAAAGTTTAATTTATAAATTATGCACAGTAAGAAATTAACAATTTTTTTGAGTTATGCGAATGTGGGTGCTAGCTTTCTCACTTTCACTCTTACTCTCTTTCTTTTTCTCTCAAAATATATGCTTGTAATATACTCACTTTTCTTTTTTCTTTCTTTTTTTTTTTGAGTCGAAGTCTCACTCTGTCGCCCAGATGGGAGTGCGGCGGTCACTCCCGGCCACTGCAGCCTCCACCTGCTGGGCTCCAGCGATCCTTCCACCTCAGCCTTTTGAGTAGCTGGAACTACAGGCATGCACTACCACACTCAGCTAATTTTTTGATGTATTGTAGAGATGAGGTCTCACCATGTTGCCCGGGTGGATCTCAAACCCACGGGCTCAGGCAATTCACTCACTTCAGCCTCCCAAGGTGCGGGATTACAGGCTGAGCCACCGAACCCAGCTTCACTTTTCTTCTTGTTATGATGTGAGACAATACAATGCCTACATGATAAGATGAAGTAAGGTGAAAGATTTAGGCACCGTGATGTAGCATTAGGCTACTATTGACCTTCTGTATTCCTAAATCCCTGGAACTTTTATTTGCAATAAGTGGCTTGGTGTCACTCGTTTCAGGGAATTCATCGCTGATGGCTTTGTAGAGGCGCAATGCTTCCCAGCACAACATACTGCCATCAGTCAGAACATGTTTTCTGTTCATGTCTTCCAGCCACAAATTTAATCCCTTTTCCATTTTAACTAAGCACTGTCACTCACTGTAGTAATAAATTTTCTTTTTAAAGATGGGGTCTTATACAGGAATTCATATGGAAACATAAATGACCACAAATAGCCAAAACAATCCTCAGAAAAAAAAAAAAAAAAGTAGGAGGTATCATGCTCCCAGACTTTAAACTTTACTATAAAGCTGCAATCATCAAAACAGCCTGGTATTGGTACAAGAACAGGCATATAGACCAATGGAACAGGATAGAGATTCCAGAAGCAAAACCTCAATTTCTCAACCAAGTCATCTTCAACAAAGCCTCCACCACCAACTACTGGAGAGGAGAACCTATTCAGTAAATGGTGCTGGGAAAACTAGCTGACCACATGCAGAAGATTAAAACAAGACCCGTACCTATCACAATACACAAAAATCAACTCTAAATGGATCAAAGAACTAAACGTAAAACCTCAAACCATAAGAACCTTAGAAAATGCAGGACACACCCTTATGGGAATTGGGACAGGCAACCAATTCCTGATCAAAACCCCAAGTGCCCATACCATAAGAGATAAGATAGACAAGTGGGACATCATCAAACTGACAAACTTCTGCAAAGCCAAAGAAACCATTGAGAGAGCAGAGAGACAACCCACAGACTGAGAAACAATATTTGCCTACTCTATATCTGACAAAGGCCTAACATCTAGGATCTACAAGGAACTCAAAGGTGCCAAAAAGAAAAAAAACAGCCCCATTACAAAGTGGGTAAAAGATATGAATAGATACTTCTCAAAAGAAGACATATGAACAGCCAACAGATACATTAGAAAATGCTCAGTCTCACTAGTCATCAAAGAAATGCAAATTAAAACCACACTGAGATACCACCTCACTCCAGTCAGGATGGCCATCATCAATAACTCAAAAAACAGCAGATGCTGGAGAGGATGCCGGGAAAGGGGAGCACTTCTAAACTGTTAGTGGGAGTGTAAACCAATACAACCTCTGTGGAAAATAGTGTGGCAATTCCCAAAAGATCTAAAAATCGACCTTCCCAAAAGATCTAAAAATCAACCTTCCATACTGGGAATATACCCGGATGAACTCAAATCACTCTATGAAAAAGATACCTGCACATAAATGTCTAATGCAGCATTGTTCACAATAGCAAAAACATGGAACCAACCAAGCTGCTCATCGAAAGAGGACTGGATTTTAAAAAGGTGGTACATATACACAGTGGAATATTACACAGCCATGAAGAAGGACAAAATTATGAACTTCATAGCAACTTGGATGGACTTAGAGTCTATAATACTGAGTGATCTATCACAGAAACAAAGGACTGAGTATCACATGTTCTCACTCATAAGCTGACCTTGAACAATTATCGTAATACTATAAGAAAAGGATTGGCAGTAGTGGGAATCTGCCAGGGGAGGGAGAACACACTTCATCAACAAGAGTACCTGCATAATGAACATTTGTATACCTAACCCTGAATTGCACCTCACATCTTTAAAGTTAAAAATTTTTAAAAAGATAGGGTCTCACTCTGTCATTCAGACTGGACTATGAACAGTGGCTTTATCATAGTTCATTGCAGCCTCAAACTCCTGGGCTCAACTGATCCTCCTGCCTCAGCCTCCTGAGTAGCTAGGGCTACAGAAGCACGCCATCATGCCTGGCTTGTGACTGTAACTTTTGCAGTTTGAGGTACAAGAGCAAAACTAGCATGAATTTCTTTTTCCTTCTTCAAAATGTCATAAGTCGATTTGTTTTTAACATAGATCTCAACATATGATATTTTTTTCTTTTCCTATTAAGTTGAGAACTTTCATTTTTTTCACTTCCAGGAAACACTTTACAACTTCTCTTTGGCATATTCAAATTGCCAGAATTACTACTCTTGTACTCTGGAGCCATTATAAAGTAAAATAAGGAATACTTGAACATAAGCACTGCAATACCACGACAGTCAATCTGATAACTAAGGTGGCTACTAAGTGACCCTTGTACAATGTGGATACACTGAACAAAAGGATGAACTGCATCCCAGAAAAGACAAAGCACGATAGAACAATATTTCATCATGCTACTCAGAATGGTGCACAATTTTAAAACGTATGAATTGTTTATTTCTAGAGATTTCTTTTCTTTTCTTTTCTTTTTTTGAGTTAGAATCTTATACCGTCACCCAGGCTGGAGTGCAGTGACACACCCACGGCACCCCAGTGTCGACTTACTGGGCTCAGATGATCCTTCCACTTCAGCCTTCCAAGTAGCTGAAACTACAGGCACATATTACTATGCCCGGCTAATTTTTTTATTTTATTGTAGAAATGAGGTCTCACCAAGTTTCCCAGGCTGGGCTCGAACCTGTGGGCTCAGGCAATCCTCTCACCTCAGCCTCCCAAAGTGTTGAGATTACAGGCTTGAGCCACCGCACCCTGCCTATTTCTAGAATTTTCTATGTAATATTTTGGACTGTGATTGACCATCAGAATTTTTCAGGTAACTATTGCACTATACTTAAAATGTAAACTTTATGCTTGGTATATTTTATCACAATAAAAAAAGTTTACAGCCGGGCTCAGTGGCTCAGCCTGTCATCCTGCGCCTTTGAGAGGCTGAGGTGAGTGGATTGCCTGAGCCCGCGGGTTCGAGACCCACCTGGGCAACTTGGCGAGACCTCAGCTCTACAATAAATAAAAAATTAGCCGGGTGTGGTAGCACGCGCCTGTAGTTCCAGCTACTTGGAAGGCTGAGGCGGAGGGACCGCCGGAGCCCAGCAGGTCGAGGCTGCAGTGACCGGGAATGGCCACTGCACTCCAGTCTGGGTGACAGAGTGAGACTCCAACTAAAAAAACAAACAAACAAACAAAAAAAGTTTACATTGTCTTCTTCTTAAAAAAAAAATCTCAGGTAACTATGAAAAGTGAAATTGCAGGTAAGTGAGATTACTATATTGTTTTCTTCATGTTTCTTAGGTTTCAAGTTGAATAAGTTTCGTGGATGGTTATGTTTATAGTTTTTATTAAATTTGGAAACATTTTTACCTTTATTTCCTAAGAGGCTCCAATTAATTATGCACTGGTCTCCCAAAAATTGTCCCACAGCTCACTGAACTTTGTATCCTTTTTCAATTTTATTCTATCTTTTATTTTGGATAATTTTTGTCACTATCATTTTCAAACTCATTACTATTTTCTTCTGCAGTGTTTAATCTGCTGTTAATTCCATCCAGTGGGATATATTTTCAATCTATACAAGTTTGATTTGGGTTTTTTAACATATCTATGTTTTGTCTTTCATGTTCAAGATTTTCTCTCCTTCCTTTATACATTTAACACAATTTTAATAACTCTTTTAATGTTTTTGTCTATCAATTCTATCATGTGAGTCATTTCAGGGTCTGTTTATATTGCTTGACTCTTTTGATAACAGGTCATATTTTTCTGCTTTTTTGCATGCCTGGTAATTATGGTTTCATTGCAAAATATTGTGGAATTTAATTTTTATGTCCTGGATAGTTCTGTATTTCTATAAATATTCTTGAGCTTTGTTCAGTTACTCAGTTATTTGGAAATAGTTTGATCCATACGAAGTGTTTAAAAGGTTTTGTTAGGTGGCACAAAAGCAGCCATACGCTAAGGTGAATTTTATGCCACTACTGAGAGGATAGCTTTCTGAATAAACTAGTTGACTCTCCATGAAGAACAAGGGTATTCCTCTCTGGCTGTTAGGAACACAAAGTATTTTTATCCCTGTGTAAATTCCAGGTACTGCTTTTCTTGCTTCTTCAGGTGATTATTCCCTAGTCTTAGACTGTTTTCTCACATGCATACCCTGAGAAGCAGTCAGTGAAGACTTCAAGTGTACTTTCTGTAGAACTCTAGAATTCTCCCTGTGCAGCTCTCTCCTTTCCAGTATCCTGCCCTGAAAATTTAACTACCTTGGTTACCTTTGCCTCCCAAATCTGTCTCATGAACTCAGAGACTGCTGATTTATCCTTGTATTCTCTCTTCCTGCACCGCAATCTGAAAATTCTCTCCAGTCATATAAAACCTGTGGAATTTATATGACTCACCTTCTTAATTTCCTTCTCCTAGAGTTCGCTCACCTATGCTACCTGATGCCCAATTTCTGAAAATTATTATTTCATATATTTTATCCAGTTTTAGTTGTTCCAGGTGGGAGAGTAAGTTCAGTTCCTGTTACTCCATCTTGGTCAGAACCAGTAATGTTTTTGTTTTGTTTTGATGTCTCATTATACTTCATTGACCATAAACTGGGGAAGGTATTATTTCTTACCATAAATATTATGCCAGAATAGGCAAAGAACATAATGGTATAGGGATTTGAAGCATATCTGTGGGTGTTTTTGTTTTTGGTGGGGGGAGAGGCGACAGTCATCAGTGTATATATACATCTGAATGTTTCTGAAGGAAAAGTATTCTTTAAAGACTAAAAGTCCTTTCCTTTATCTAGCTTACATTTGATAGAGGCAGAGAATTGACAAGGAAATGGCATGTCAGAAGAGAAAGTAGGAAAGGAGATAGGCAATGGGGAATGGGAGAAGGCTGGGAGAATTCCCATTTAGATTGAGAGAACCGTAATAGAGTATACCATAAACTTAGGTTAAGAGCATGCTATAACCCAATAAATATGTAATCAGCTTGTGGACAAGAGCATAGCCATTTTAGTTTTCTGCTTTAAAACATAACCTGTAGCTGTTTAAAGTTTCAGT
>NW_007248080.1:93705-98286 GCF_000164805.1 Carlito syrichta | reverse complement strand
GTCGGTTGTCAACAGAGGTCCAGGCTCGAGCTTGCAAATAAAAACCCTCTTGAACTTTCATCGGAATTGGCTCTTGGTGGTCTCTTGGATTGACCATTCGACCACTACAAGATGTAATGACCAGAGAAGCTAATAACAAACATCGCATTTGAGTGATGCCCTGAAGGAAGTGAGGAATCGAGTCTTGAGACTATCTAGAAGAGAGTTTCAGAACACATGATTTTGGCATTTCCCAACATTTTCACCACTCACCTGCTTCCTTTTTTCCTGTCTTACCCTTTTTCATAACTTTCCGTCTCTTCTTGCCATCCCTTGTAATTTTGGGACATTCCATTTATCATGCCAAGACAGTCTTCAGTTTATCAGTGCTATTCTTTGTCACTTCCTGAAAGGCCCCAGCCAGCCACGAGGAACCCGCCCCCTTCAAAGGCTAAGGCTAGGCCTAGCCCCCACCTAAAATGGCGCTCCCCCTAAGAAGGCGCCCGGACAAACTAACATGGAGGCTCAGACAAGGCTTTCCGGGTTCTTCTTCCACAACAAAGCCCACTGTTCCCGCACCCGAGAAAGCCCCCACCAATCCCAAAACTGCCTCACCTGCCGACCAATAGGTAACCGACAGGTGGCTTTGAATTTCTATAAAACCTGCCACACCCCTGCCTCCACGCTGCAACCTGATTCTCAGGTTCTGTAGCCACCACGCCCGTGCCATTAAAATCTCTTGGCCTTAACGGGTGTTGAGTCTCACTGTGCACCACCGTCTTTCACGCCCCACTCAGCTGGGCTCTACTTGCCACTCTTCTTCTCTGCCCGCTGCCTCCTCCTGCACTTCACATCCCTCCTTCCCTTCACTCTCGACTGGGTTATGCTCTCCCTTCCAGGCTCTGTCTTGGCATCACCTCTCGAAAAGAAGCTATCCTAGGCTGGGCGTGGTGGTTCAAGCCTGTAATCCCAGCACTTCAGGAGGCCAAAGCGAGAGGATTGCCTGAGCTCAGGGGTTCGAGGCCTGCCTGGGCAACTTGCTGAGACCTTGTCTCTACAATAAAGCAAAAAATCAGCCCGATGTGGCAGCGCGCACCTGTAGTTTCAGCTACTTGAAAGACTGAGGAAGGATCTCCTGAACCCAGCAGGTCGGGGCTGCGATGGCCATGAGTGTGCCACTGCACTCCAGCCTGGGTGACAGAGTAAGACTCTGACTCAAAGAAAAAAAAGGAAAAGAAAAGAAGCTGCCCAATTTATAGTACAAGCAACAGAGTGTGAATGCTTGTTTTTCCACATCCTGGCAGACATATTGCTTATCAGACTTTTTGTCTTTGCCAGTCCAATAGATGAGACAAGATAGTGTCTCTGTATACATATTTTAGTGGAGCAGAGACTTATTGAATTAACCTCCATTGATCACATACACTAATGAACTTCTTTATTGAGTAATTATTGATAATGCTATAGTCATTCATGAACCTATCACCTAACACAAAACCTGGAATGCTAATGTATGTTTAATAGCCACTTTATTTTGTTCTCTGTGAACTTCCTGATGGAAACATTGGCTACTTTTTTTTTAACTGTTATGTTGGTCTTGTTCTTTTCATTTGTAAGAGCTGTGTAGAGATTCCTTATGTACTAGGAAATTGAGGCAATTGTGATATGACTTGCAAACACTTTTCACCACTATTTTCTCCTAATATTTTGAACTTCTGGGTGCTGCAGTTTTTCATGCAGTAATATTTTATTTTTATGCTGTCAAATTTATCAATTTTTTTCATTTTGGGAAAAGTGTTTTCACTCTAAGTTATAAAAAATATTCTACTGTTTCTCAGAATTTTACAGAATTTTCTGTCTCACAGTTTAAATATATAAATGCTTCAGATACTTTAAATTAATTTTGAAGAAAGCTGAGAGACAGATCCGACTATTTTACTGCTTTAGATGATCAATCACTTTGTTCAACACCATTTCACTTTGAAACGATCTAAATTGCCATATTGATTTGTAAGTTACCTTTATCACAAAATTGTGACTATTTAGCTCTATTTCTGGCTTTCTGGTTTGATAGTTCATATACTGGTACATGCCCACATGTGTGTGCGCACGTGTGTGTGTGTGTGTGTGTGTGTGTGTGTGTGTGTGTGTTTTATAATATTTATAGAGCTTATTGTCCCTAATAGTCTACTTTTGAAATTTTTGTCAGCAATTCATTTATTTTCCAAGTATAAATGTCATATAAATGAGCCATGCAATAGGAGCATTCTGAGTTTTGTTTCTTTCACTCATAATAACACATTTGAGATTCTTCCATGTTGTAGCATATGTCAATACTTTTTTATGACTTAGTAATATTCAATTGTATGAGTGTGACACACTTTGCACCACCAGTTGTTTCCGGTCTCCCTAAACTGAAATCTGAATAAAACTGCTATAAACATGGATGAACAAGTTTTTGTGGGAACATAAATTTTATTTTTTTAGATTAGAAAATATAGTTTATTTATAAAGTAAATTAGAAAGAGAGAGAGAGGAAGAGAAGATTCATCTCCCCAAAGTAGGGGAGGGAGCCAAAGCTTAAGAAAACATGGCCTGAACCTAGCTTAGCAAGGCAATGGCTGAACATAAATTTTCTATTTTCTTGGGTGACTACCTAGAAGAGAGGTTGCTGTATCACGTGATAAATGTAAGATTAATTTCATAAGGGTAAAGTACATTTTTCTTAAAAAAAAAATCTTGTTGGAGGCACTCAAACAACTCAACATTGACAAATAAATAATCTCATCGAAAAGTGAGCAAAGGGGCTAGGCTTGGTGGCTCAAACCTGTAAATCCCAGCACTTTGGGAGGCCGAGTTGGGAAGATCACTTAGAGCCCAGTCTGGGCAATATAGCAAGATCCAGTTCTATTAAAAAAAAAAAAGGTTGGCAAAGGACATGAACAAACCTTTCTCAAAAGAAGACATACAAACGGCCAACAAGTATATGAAAAAAATGCTCAAAGCCACTAATCATCAGAGAAATGAAACTCAAAACCACAATTAGATATTATCTTACCCCAATTAGAATGGCCATTCTGAAGAAGACAGAAAATAACAGATGCCGTGTGGGATACAGAGAAAAAGAAACTCATATGCTGTTGGTGGGAATGCAAATTGGCGCAGTCACTATGGAAAACAGTATGAAGTTTGTGTTTTTTTTTGCTTTTTTTCACCAAAAAAACTGAAAATAGAACTGCCATATAATCCAGAAATCTCCCTACTGGGTATTTATTCAAAGAAAAATAAATCAGTATATTAAAAAGATACCTTCATTCACATATATCACAGCACTGTTCACATTAGCAAAATAGATTCAAGCTAAGTGTTTATCAGTGAAGATTGGATAAAGAAAATGTGGTACACACACGCGCGCACACACACACATACACACACACACACACGCTGGAATACTTTTTGGCCATAAAAAAAGAATGAAATCATGTAACTTACACTGTAGAAACATAGATGGAAAGTCATTATGCTAAGTGAAATAATCCAGGTCCAGATACACAAATATTGCATGTTCTCACTTATATGTGGGAGTTTAAAAAGTTGATATCTTGGAACTAAAAAGTATAATGATAGATGCCAGAGGCTAGGAAGGGGGATGTGGTTGGGAGAGAGGGATGAAGAGAGGCAGGTTAAAGGGTACAAACATACAGTTAGGTAAAAGGTATAAGCTCTATTGTTCAACAGCAGGGTAGAATAATTATAATTGACAACATACTGTATATTTCAAAGTAGGCAGAAAAGAAGATTTAAGCTGTTCCTAACACATAGAAATGATGAATACTGAAAATAATAGATTCCTCAAATACCTTGACTTGATCATTACACATTCTGTGCATGTAACAAAACATCACATGTATCCCAAAAATGTGTAAAATATTATGTATCCATCAAAAAATTTAAAATGATCTTGTTGATCTTTTCATTGGTATTGCATTAAACTGACCACTATTTTTAGGGGAAAGTGACATGTTTATGAAATTGAAAAGTCTCATTCAATAGACTTTTCATTTGCCTAATTTCTTTGTGTATTTGTTCCTCATGGTGATTTTAGAGTTTTTATAAAATATCCATTAATTCAAGAAATATTTAGTGAAAGTCTATTCTGTGCTATGCAATATTTTCATACTTGAGTTGGAAGTTTACATTTGGATATTATAGATAAAGTTAGAAAAAGTGAAGTTAGATGATATCACTAAGGAAATGAGTATAGATAGAAAAGAAATGCAAAGAGAATGATCCCTGGTGTAGAACACTATGACCAGAAAAGAAGCTGAGAATTATCCTCCAATGAGGTAAGAGAAAAACAAAAAGACTGCCATATCACAAAAGCCATAAAGGGAAAGAGGGAAGAAATCAGTTGTGTCAAACGAACGATTACCTGTTGGATCTACGGCAATTAAATCATTAATCCACAATGAAAGTTCGTGGCAAATCCATCCTGATTTTTTTAAACATTGAGCCATTTTTCTTTTCTTTTCTTTTCTTTTCTTTTTTTTTTAGTTGGAGTCTCACTCTGTCACCAAGACTGGAGTGCAGTGGCCGCTCCTG
>NW_007248080.1:66051-93685 GCF_000164805.1 Carlito syrichta | reverse complement strand
ATTTTTTGATTTATTGTAGAGATGAGGTCTTGCTGCCCAGGTGGGTCTTGAACCGGCGGGCTCAGGCAATCCACTCACCTCAGCCTCCCAAAGGTGCGGGATTACAGGTTGAGCCACCGAGCCCAGCTGAGCCATTTTTCAAATTACCATTTTTTGAAGCAACCCATTCTTTATCCATAATTCAATCAGCTGCCATTATTATATCTTTAACTTCTCTGTGTCTATTTATGTACTTTCTCTTCTGTCACAATGACAATCTATTCCTCTATTAAAACTTGACTCTATATTGTAATACCTGGTTTAAAAAAAAAAAAATCCTACCCAAAGTTCTTATTTTCTAAATTCTCTTGGCTGATTTCAAGCATTTCTTCTTTAGGTTAAACTTTAGATCAGTCTTCATTGGAACAAAGATTAATTTAGATGGATTTGGTCATAGTTAACATTATCTACAATGCAAATTTACCCCATACAAGAGTATGATTTAGTCCTTTAACTATTCAAGTTTTATTTAATACTTCTCAATAAGACATAAAACTATTTAGAATGACCTGCACATTTAATATTAAGTCTAATAGAGTACCCAGCACTTGGTAGATGTAAAATCAAGGCATGAAATGGGTAAACAGGTGAATTAAAATGGCTACATTCAGCCAGTGGTTTAGGAAAAAGCCAGGACTCAAGTCTGTGGCCTCTTAATGCCAAGTCATGAGTTCAATTCTCTGGTCAACTCCCTAGCCCAGGAAGGTAAAGAGATATTACCAGTTGCTGTGTTTTGAATGTGTCCCCCAAATTTCATGTGTTGAAAATTTAATTCCCAATTCATACGTTGATTAGCAGTGGGGCCCTTGGGAGGTCATTAGGATAAGAAAAGAGGCCCCATGATGGGACCTGTGACTCTACACTAAGAAGAGATACCTGAAGTGACATGCATACTCTTACCCTCCCACCATGTAATGACCTCTGGCAAATTAGGGAGCAGAAAAAGGCCCTCACCAGATACTGGCACCATTCTCTTGGACTTCTCAGCCTCCAAAACGGTAAGAAATCAACTTTTTATTTATAAATTGCCCCGTTTCAGTATTCAGTTAAAGCAACAAGAAACTACTAAGAATTCGTCATGTCTTTTTTGTGAGTGTGGGCCATAGCCATTGGAGGCCAGCATTGCTATAGTCTCTAGAAAATAGATGAAAATCAAGTCCCTGTCTTGTTGTCTTGTAGCCTCACAAGTAGCCTTTCGGCAAAAACAATTAACCACTTGATGCTTTTGAAAGTAGGCTCAGAGAAAACATGGCACTTGTTACAGGTGGCCAATCCTATAAGGAAGATTTAAGGGTCAGAGCTTTCCATGACACTGACATTCCCTTAGGGTGAACTTCTGCCATGCATTCCTTTTCTCCCTTCTTTCCAGCTGAGAATGCATGGGGTCCTGGTCCCAGTGGCAGAACACAAGAAGAGTAGGGAACCTGAGCACACCTGCAGAAAGTCGGCCTCCTCAGGAGTCATCTATCTAAGAAGTAGAAATGGCAAATGCCACTGGAAGACCAAGAGGATTTGGGATGAGCCCACTCAGGCCATCTCCCGAGTCATTCAACAATTACTAGAGTGACGTTTAAGGAGTGAGAGGCCCTGCAACTGTGACAAAGGCTAGAGTCAGAGAAAGGATGTCTGTGGCTGTTGACACCATTTTTACCCTCTCAAGCTAGTGAAGCCTAGGGTGACTTGTATATCATTTAATTGAATTCTCATTTTACAGATGATGAAACAACTCAGAAAAATAAACCAACTTACCCATGATCATACAGCTAGTCAGCAGCAGGGCCTAGACTTATCCCAGTTCTGCCTGATTCCAGTTCCCATGCTTTCTGTGATCATAGATGTCACAGCTCCTCACCATCTCCCAACATCTCCTGCCAGACATCACACCCTCCCCACACAGCACACAGACATCAGACACACATCGCTGAGGTGCAGGTGTTTTATTAGTGTCAGACAAAGATTGAATCAGGTTTGGACAGGTGTCTGGATTCCAGCTTCAGGTGAGGAGAATGGGACAGGAAAATGGAGCTCAGATGAGTCCTGAGTGGCAGAGATTCATCCCTTAAAACAGTTTGCTCCAGTTTGCCCACTTGGAGAAATTCTCTTTAATCTTCATGATTTCATCCGCTGAGTACTTAAGACACTCTTTGCTCAAAGTGATGCCGAGCTGGAAGAGAATAAGACAAGGAAGGACAGAGGTGACTTGTGTGCAAAGCCTGGACCCATGGCAGGGCTATTCAATCCTCCCAGGATCCTCCCACCCTTCGTGTGTAAGGATGAAAAGTTCTCCCCAGTGATTCAGCTCCTTCCTCAGCAAGAGCCTTTGGCCACAGGCTCAACCCTGGAGAGGGGGCTGTGAGTCAGGCCAGGATAAGGATGGCTCCCTAATCACCCATCCACAAGGGTCAGGAGGAGTTTGGCAACCACCCCAGCCAGGGAGGGAAGGAGGTGAGAAGGTTCTGGAGGGCATAGAGGGAGCAGGGCCTGAGGGACGGTCCAAGTAGCTTATTCTGGGTTTCGTGAAGTACCTGAGACCCATTTTTCAGGTGTATTGGATATATGTAACGCATATGCATGTATTATAAACAATCCCAAGTGTCCTGTGTATATATATTAGTACAATAAGTTCTGCAATTTGAAAAACCTCTCGTTTTGCAGAAGCAGACACTCAAAATGACAGCACTTGGGTGAAAATAGGGTAAGAGACAGACTATTCAGAATCTGTGCAACTGTGTAAGAACAACAATAACAAATTTTAAAAGTTTATCAGGAGATGCATTGAATCGTCCTGATGAGCAGCTGCATGTCAGAGGCTGCCATAGATTCTGGCTTGTGTACACTGAGACAATGCACATGCAAGTAGAATTCCATCCATCTAGGCCAGCAGAGCAGCCATCAGGATGGCACCAGACGAAGTCAATAGGCAGAAGCCTTACAAGGCCAGGTGTTCGTTCCCGGGAAGGAAGTCCAAGGGCAGGTGCATATTTTGAAATTTCATAAGACAGAGCTGACAGGGCACCTACTCATGCGGAGGTGAACTAAGAACTCTCTTTGCAGCCAAATTCTACTCCTGCTACGCTAGCTACCCTGACCTGGGGGCAAGAATGACAGGAGTCACACTATGTTGCACTGATAATTATTCCCTGATTTATCAATTGTAAGCTAATTGGTGTTCTAGGAACAGGTGTGGCAGCAGAACGGAGGGGATGGGCATATGGCATGTTGCTGTGTATGACATGTCTTGTAGGTGGAGCAGAGGTCGATGTGCTCTATAGTAGATATTGTCTGTCATGTATCACACGACTGTATGATCTATTTGCATGTGGCATATTAAGATACGCTGCATATGGGGTGGAAGGGAGGCATGGGAAGGAAGTTACCAAGACGTTCAAATCCTGTAATTTCGCCGTTAATCCCGCCTTATTGTAGCATTGCTGGATTTTTACAAAGGCCGCCTTTTCTGATTCATTCACATGGAACGGATCGAGAGACATTTCCAATGGTATCTGTAAGCCAGTCATCAAAACACCGAAGACTCCATAAAATGCAGGGCAAGCTTCAGCTGAAAACACAGACAGGAAAACACCTTATGAAAGAGCCACCAGAGTGGTGAGATTCATGTTTCCCCACCACTTAAAGGGAAAGCGTGTGTCCAGCGTCTCCTGACTGAGCTTCCCCAGAGACCAGTCCTCCACCAGCACTGCTGACACCCCAGACAAAGAGTACGTTCTCTCCCAGAGGCACTCCCAGCAGGGTGACAGGCCAGGACTACAGACCCCTCTGCCCTCAACCACCGCCGCAGGGATACCTGCCTGCATGCTTCCCGCCTCCAACTAAGCACAACTACCCCAACTCATCATCCCCTACTGTGTGCGCAGCTAACGATGCCCCAATCTCCACACCCCTTTCTCCATCCAAAGACAGAACTCCAGGGTTTTTCTGCAGGTTTCCTGGGCATTGATCTCACACACTCCCTCTACATCTGCCCCTAGAAAGTGTTCGGAGATCACCATGGGAGGGAGGAATGAGACAGAGGGGTCAGGGTTAGGAGGGTCATCTGTTCTCTCCTTTTCAGTCTCACCTGTCCAGAAGCCCAGTTCCCTGGTCACCAGCAAGGCCAGCACAAGCAGTGTCCCCTTCATAGTGTTGACGGCTGGAGCGCTTTGCTGGGGCAGGGTTTCTGCGGCTTTATAAACCCCTGACTCCTCGAGCCCAGCCCACACCCCTCCCGGCAGCTTCAAGCGCCTGTGGGCAGGAATCTGGTACGTGTGGTTCCCTCAGGGCCACAGGAAGATGGGCATGGAGATCCCCTCCCACTCTGAGGAACAAAACTGCTAGAGATGTTTACCCTGATACTGTTGGCTTTGGGAAAGAAGCGTTTGCATCGTGGCCAAAGAGCAACTGGAGATGACCTTTCCACGAGACTGAACCAGTCTGAGCCAAATGCTCCGTTGTCCCAGGCCCAACTGTTGTCCCAGTCCCAAATGTCACTTCTGCTTCCTGACCACATCCTTCCCCCCACCTATCCTGGCTCCAAAGGCAGAACTCTCCCAAATGGGGAGGTGAAAGCCACAGGAGAAGTGAAAAACAGGATCATTCTAGGCAGCCAAAAGACCATCCAGAAAACTAACCTTTGCCTGAGTTAAGAATGGGAATCTGGGCCCAACTGGGGCCCTTTGAACATCTTAACTACTGCCGTCTCTGGATCACACCCCAAGGACAGGTGGGCGCCATCTTTGGGTGCAGAATCACTTTCTGCTAGGGAAGTCCCAGAACGTGTGGCCATATGGGTTTTCTCAGAGGCTGGAAATGTTCTCTTTTTACCCACAACTGGATCATGCCACCCGCTTCCCTTTCACCCTTAAAGGAGCTACTTCCTAGGCCCCTTCTTGATTCTGCATGGCTCCAGCCTTGTCCTTTCTCCTGGCTGTCTCACCATTTTTCATCAGTAAAACAGGGCTTGACCGCATGGCCCAACCAATAACACGAGTGAGCAGTTGCAGGTGGGACCCTAAGGTGTCCACCCACTGTGGGCCAGAGCTCCATAGGCCAGAGTGCTGGGTGGATCAAGGTGGCATTTTTCTTGCTTAGACTCTCTCAAGAGTTCGGCTCAATCTTCTATTCTAGAAAAGCAGCTTTTTGGCACAAAACAGATGAGATGGTCCACAAGAACTCTAGCAAAAGGAAGCCTAAAAAGCTTTTGATGGTCCAATCTGGAATTGAGCAACAAACTAAATAGCATAATATTGGCTTATAACCCAGTGTAAAAAATTAGACACAATCGGCCCTCTGTATCTGTGAGTTCTGCATCTGTGAGTTCTATATTCATGGATTCAACTAACCTCAGACTGAAAATACCAGGGGAAAAAGTTCCAAAAAGAAAAACATGAATTTTTGTGCAAAGGAGAGGGTGTGCACAGGCTATATGCAAATACAATGCACATGTATAAAAAATTTGTGCATCCTTAGATTTTGGTATCAGTTGAGGGTCTTAGAACCATTCCTCCATGAATACTGAGGAACAGCTGTATGTTAGTCCATACTGATATATATAAGTGATTGAAAGCATAAATAAATGTGGAAGAAAATATAAATATTCCTTATAGAAGAATTTCAATAGTCCATGTAGATACTCCCCCTCCAGGAGGTGCACCTTCCCTGTCCTTCTCCTCTTGAGTATGCGCTAGACATTTCCAAGGAAAAGAGTAGGGAAAGGGCAAAACAATAGAGAAACCTAACACCGATGACGCGAATCAAGTGGTAAGTGACAGCCAGTGACCAGCCATTGACATCACATATGCCCTGATACGATAGGACCACAAGGGCCCTCCACCCTTGTCTATCTCCCCCAAAACCCTAGCCCCAGTCTAAATTATTAAAAAATCACCAGACAAACTCCTCAATTTGGTGGGCCTTCTACAAAACCCAGCCAGTCCTTCTCAAGGCTGCTGAGGTCTTAAGAAACAAAGAAAGACTGAGAAATTGTCACAGACTAGAAGAATGGTGGAAAACTGACAGCTGGAGCTCAGCACTTGGCACCTTTTTGCCAGGAGCCATTACAGGATGTGAATCCTGTTTGGCACAGGGTTCTAATTGGGGTCAAAAAAACTTGTCTCCTACCTTTGACTCTGCAGCTTCAGCAAAGTTTATTCTGTCACTGCTAACTCAGAGTGAAGGTCAGTCAAATACCTTAAAAAAAAAAAGGTGCTGCTTAATTCTGGCATAAAGTATGTAAAAGCTTAACTTTAATCAATACCAGGCAATTTCATAAACACATATGTAGTATAGCAAGTCTGCATAAGTCCACTCCAGAAAAATAGGATATCCCTTTAATTCATCTAACAGACATTTATGGAGCGCCTCTGATATGTTGGTCCTGATCTTAGTCCTGAGGATACACCAGCAAGGACCTTCCTTTCCTAGAGCTCATTATCTCTCTAAGAGGGAAAGAAAGACAATCAAGGAATGGTAGGAAGTGTAATGGAAGAAGAGGAGGTAGGGGTTGAAAAACAGAAGTGTTATGTGGAAATGGGGAGTGGTTTTTTTATACAAGGGATCAAGAGTTTGGGGCAGTCTCTCTGATAAAGTGGTACTGGAAGAGAATGAGGGAAATGGACTGAGGAATTGATGCAGCTATTTGGAGGAAGAGCATCTCAGGCAGTGAGTGCAGCACATTCAAAAAAGGCCCTTCCGTAGGATCAGCCTGGCATGATCACGAATTCGAAAGGAAGCCAGTGAGGGCAGGGAGGGTGGCAAGGGTACGACCAGAGGCAACAGGCCTGGGGACTGGCCATGCAGATCTTACAGAAGTGATGGGCCACAGAAATGTGCTCGGCTTTTACTCAGGTTATAGCTCGGGGGAGATGGTATTGAGAGAAACGCAAAAGCAGAAGCAGATGGAGGGATGATGAATCCCATTCTCATTTGAGGTGCTGTCAAAGTCATCAGATGGCAGGACTCAGTCAAAGACCACAGAGCTCATGGGTGCAGTTGAAAAGTTAAGGCTCCAGAAACAGGAGACTGGCTCAAGGGAGGTCACTGAGAAGATCCAGGACAGAGACTGGATGAAAGCAGGGCAGGGCAGGAGCCACCAGGACACTTGGCCAGGTGGTCAGAGGCCTTGTGCTCTGGCATGCTCTCTGGCGTGCTTAGCTTTGAGACCCTGAGCTAAGCACTGAGTTTCCTGAAACAAATCCATCTAGCCATGGCCAGACTACCTTCAAGGTCACATCCAGATATGACAGGCTGACATGGACCATCACTAGTGAGGCCTAATTTGGGAGCCTTTGTCCCTTTCCCCAGTCAGGTTTTCCTTGGGTTGGTCCCTTTGACTTCTGATGTCACCTGATCTTTAGACAAAGCATCAGAAGAGGAGAGAAGGAACCAGTATTCTCTGTTGATTCCATGACTTGCCAACACGTAAACCTCTCACAGCCCCAGGCAGTTCCTAGTTGTGGCCTGGGAGGGGCCTGGAGGTGCCTCCTGGAAAAGAAAACCTCAGACACAGCCCCTCCCTGTCCCACTGTAGGGCCCAGAACAGGTATAAAAGGGCCCCAAGGTGGGGAGGGAGCACCTGCCACCCTGCACCATGAAGCTGACTCATGCTCTCGGGCTGCTCTGCGCTGCTTTGCTCCTCATCTCCAGTGCAGGTGGGTGTCTGGGCTGTGGATGTCTGGGGATGTGGGTTCTCCAGGCCTTCTGATGCCTTTCAGGGCAGTGCTGAGCATGCTGGGTGGGAGAAGGGATGGGTGAGTTCTGATGAGTGTCAGCTTGTCTTTTTGTTCCAGATTGTAGCTTGTGTCCAGCTGTTACAGAGGATGTTCTCCTCTTCTTGAATGGAAGTCCTGAAGACTATGCTAAAAACTTGGAAAAATACAAATATGACCCAAAGCTAGTGGAGAATGCTAAAAAACTGAAGGCATATGTTGATGAGAACTTGACACAAGAAGAGAAGGGAAATGCGACAAGTGGGCTGGTATGTCTATCTGTGTGTGTCAGCGCCTTGTGGCTGTCTGGGGATAGGGGGTCTGCTCATCTCAGAGCTGTGTGGGGTGCTCATGCTCCTCCCTACCATGGCACTTCTCTGGGAATCTGGAAGGAAAAAGAACGTTATGAACGAAGAGGTAGAGAGGATGCAGCAGACACCAGTAGTGTGGAAAAGGGTTGGGAAGGGAGACTCAGTGTAGCCCTTGAGCTCTTGGGCTGGCTCTGGCTGTTCAACTCTGTGGGCCAGCAAACCTTCAGGACATCCTGTCTCCATGGCACCACTTGTCCTTCATTTCAGACCCTTAGCTCTGGCCTCCCTGACGCCAGTCTCTCCAGCACATAAGCCTGGATCTTCTCCAAACCATTAGCCACAGGTCCTTTCTTTCTTCAAACATCCTTTCTCCTCGCCCTTTAAATGTCCTATTCCATCCCCACTATCTATTTTTCCTTGTTCCCTGGATCCCAAGGGGCCATTCGATGAGACCATTCCAAAAGGCCTCCACCTGCTTTTTCCAGAGTGAATTCTCTCTGTTGCCCCAAGAGCTGGTGGAGACAAGTCACTGCTTCAGCTACAAGTGTCCCAGGGGCACACGTAGGAAGCAAACAAGGATCAGTTCATTTCTGGGGGCTCCCAGGTGCCCAGGTTCACCAGGTCCTCCTCAGCAACCTCTATTCTGTCCCAGACTGTGTCATCCCCATCCCACAGGGCTATCCCCCACTCCTCTTCTTTTTGTTCTATTGGAAGGAGCTTCATCTGTTACACCTTGGGAAACTCTTGTGGTACAGGGTCTTGGGAGAAATCCACATTTACCTGCTCAGATTGAGAAGCCACGCTCCAAATAAGTTTGCAGGTCCCTGCCCAGGAAGTGTTTGATGAGTGTGCTGTTTAATTTGATGTCTCTTTCATTCCTGAGGCCTCACCAAGTTTCCCGGTCTTCTCCTTGCAGAATAAAATATTAGAAAGCAAATTCTGTTAAGGGAGCCATCCTTGCCAGAAGACCCAAAGAAGCCATTTTCCTGATTACTAAGTAGTCTCAGCAACTTGCCATGTCCAGGTGTCTGACCAGAAGATTCCAGCAATAAAAGCCTTGCAATTCACTGGAGAGTGTCTACTCTTTCGACTAGGGATTGGGCTTTCCTGGGGAGAGGGGAGCAGGGCACGTTGAGGATCACTGGGTGACTTCCACTGTGCCTGGATTTGAATGCCATCAGATGCTGTCCCTCCCATGAGTTTAATAGGTGGTGGGGGTTGAGAGGATGACAATCTCAGCAGCCATGTTGTCTGATCATTTCCATGGACCAGGATCCACAAGTCCTATGCATAATCTAGCAAATTTTAGCCTCCCAGCAACCTTGAGAGATAGGGAAATCATTCTAGACTAACAGACTAGAGAGGTGAGGTGTCTGCTGAAGGCCACATAGCTTCCGGGAAGCAGAATCTGTTTCCCCTACCCACTGCTGGGGAGACAGGCTTAGCTAACTTGCTGGTCATGCATGTACGACAGTTCTTCTCTGTGCCTCTGATTCCCACCTATAAAATGAAAAAAATACCTCCCATTTCCAGGGTTGTAGGGAGGCCAAAGTAAAATAATAGGTTAGAAAATGTCGCTGTCCCAAGCACCCTACAGGAGGGAAGAAACAAAGGGTCAACATATAAGACCAGAACCCAGCCAGGATGAAGAAATCACTTCCCATGCCTCAGTTTATCCTAATGTCTACCACCCATTGTGGACTCAACTGCCTGCCTATAAACAAACCACAAGTTGATCAAAGGAAAGCATCTTCAAATTTAAAAAAAAACAAAAACTACAAGTTGGGTCTTAGAGTGGGAACCGAGGGTCCTGAAGCTTCAGAACTTCCCCACCCCTCTCACCCCACAGCTCTGCTCAGTGTAATGCTCAGTGGTCACTCTAGAGGCTTTCTCAGGTCCCACTGCCCCCGCCCCCGCCCCCGCCCCCATCTGCCTCCCTGAGGCCCGGCCCCCACCACATCTCTTACAGCTCCATCACAACCCATGGAGAGCTGCCTCAGAAGACTGCTGCCCATACACCATGGGCTCCACCCAGGAGGGGTGTCTCTCGGATCCTCCTGATGAAGAGGTTTACGAGAAGCCCCCAAGGTGATCCAGGAGTAGACCCTTCCCCGCTGTGGGCATGCTCTGGGAGTAGCAGGGAAAGGTCACTTTGTCCAGAGTGAGTCTGGACCCTTTGTGCTCCAACACCCCAGGGTCTGTCTGAAGACTGTTTCTGAAATATGGGACTCTTGCCTCTGTAGGAGATAAGAGGAGCACAGGAGCATGAACAGGGTGTGGGATAGAGACCCTCTCCTCACCCCACACGTGTAGTCCTCCACTTCCCTCTTCTACAGAATTAAAAGCTCCAAGCCTTCTTTTTTTTTTTGAGTTGGAGTCTTACTCTGCTGCTCAGGCTGGAGTGCGGTGGCACGCTCAGTGCAGCAGGTTTCACCTGCTGGGCTCCAGTGATCCTTCCATCTCAGCCTTCCAAGTAGTAGAAACTACAAGTGCATGCTACCACACCCGGCTAATTTTTTCTTTTATTGTAGAGATGAGGTCTCGCCAAGTTGCCTGGGCTGGTCTCGAACCCGCGGGCTCAGGCAATCCACTCGCCTCAGCCTCCCAAAGTGCTGGGATTGCAGGCTGAGCCACCAAGCCCAGCCACTCCAAGGCTTCTAAAAGGAGAGTCATTGCCCAGATGAGCTGGATGGGTCTTAGAGTATCTTAGATAGAGATTCTCCCTGGCCTGCAACGAATGTATGGGTGCGATGGATGCTTTGTCCAAAGATGAGTAAGGGATGAGGAATGGGCAGCTTGTCCTCATTGGAACAGTCAGTCCCTTGGCTGTTCCTCAACTCTCACAGTATTCCCTAGGGTCTGCTGGGCACCAAAAAGACATCCCAATATTGTTCATGTATTCCCTGCCGCTCTCACTTCCTTTCTCCAACCTATAAAATCTTTCACTGATCTGGGGTTAGGAAAAAAATCAGGATGAGATGTGCGCTTCCAAATCTTTCTCTATCTGATGTCCTAATCTAGAATTCAAAGAATAAATGCCAAAAGTTTGTGGCTTTTTATCTCTTAATGCCACTTGGCATCTCCTTTAAGATCACAGAAGCCCCACCTGCATTTCCACCTGGGCTTACCTGAGTTCACCCCAAGCTGTGGTGGACAGTGCCCTACTGACAGACATCTTTCCCCCTCAATCACGTGCCTCTCTCTTCACTGCCGCGTGGCTTTCCCCAGCACCCAGGATCTGAACCACTGTGCGTCTCACTTTGAAAGTGTAGGGGCCAGACTCAGTGGCTCAGCCTGTAATCCCAGCACTTTGGGAGGCCGAGGCAAGTGGATTGTCTGAGCCTGCGGGTTCAAGACCAGCCCAGGCAACTTTGCAAGATCTCATCTCTATAATAAATCAAAAATTAGCCAGGTGCAGTAGTGCGTGCCTATAGTTTCGGCTACCTGGAAGGCTGCGGCGGAAGGATCGCGGGCACCCAGCAGGTCGCTGAGGTGGCCGTGAGCATGCCACTGCACTCCAGCCTGGGCGATGGAGTGAGACTCCAACTCAAAAAAAAAAGAAAGTGTAGGGGACAGAATGTTCACAGGACAACCCCCAGACAGTGCAGACCCCCGTCTCCTTGATTTCTTGGGGGACCCATTCTGAGGTGGGTTTCTCAGTGTCTCCGAGAAGGCACCCATCGGCACTTTTGTGCTTTTCTCATTTGCCTGTTTTCCTTGTTTTAGTTTCTTGTTTGAGCACTCTGAGATCGCCTCCCAAATAAACTGCCTGATCCAAGTTCTTGTTTCTGGGTGTTTTTTGGTGGGAACACAAACTAACATAGTGAACCATGTCCATCTGGCTGATGGGAAAGGAAAGGCAACCAAACAGGAAAGGGTGATGAAAGCAACAGGAGGAAAGGAGGTTGGAGTTTGCCCGTTGATCCTTCAGAGGCATGATTCACCTTACACCGACAGCAGGGAACCCTGGTGGGGTAAGGAGACATTCTCATGCCATTTATTTCTCTAGGGACCTTGCACTGTGGAATTCCCAAATTGCTCTGACCACATGCTTTGCAGTACTCCCTCTCCACCACCCCCAGCCCATGGGAATCCTGAGGATTCAGTGGAGCCAGTCATGGTGGCTCACCATGTAATACCAGCACTTTAGGAGGCTAAGGTGTGATCGCTTGAGGCCAGGAGCTTGAGATCAACCTGGGCAACAAAGCGAGACCCTGTCTCTACAAAAAAATAGAAAAATTAGCCAAATGTGGTGGTGTGCGCCTGTAGTGCCAGCTATCTGGGAGACTGAGACAGAATGATTGCTTGAGCCCAGGAGTTTGAGGCTGTAGTGAGTTGTGATTGTGCCACTGCACCCTTGCCTGGGCGACAGAGTGAAACCCTGGACAAAATAAAAATAATTTTAAAAAAACAGGAAGACACAGAGGGACTAAAAACTACTCTGGGTGCTAATACAGAGGCAAGAAGACTGAAATGCACCTGAAAAAAGAAAAGTCCTAGATCCAGCACACAGCAGTGAAGAGGGCTCATCCCCCTGGTGGCAGCAAAGATCTATGATGGGCAAGTGCATTGCTTGGTTGGTACCATCTTAGCTGGAAGTTTTTCTTTCATTCCTTTTTTTAAAAAGGCACATAACATTGCCAGGTTCAGTGGTTCAGCATTTTGGGAGGCCAAGGCAAGTAGATTGCCTGAGCCCGAGGGTTCAAGACCAGCCCAGGCGACTTGGCAAGACCTCGTCTCTACAATAAATTTTTTTTTAAATTAGCCAGGCATGGTAGCGCACGCCTGTTGTTCTGGCTCCTTGGAAGGCTGAGGTGGAAGGATCGCCAGCGCCCAGCAGGTCGAGGCTGCGGTGGCCGGGAGCGGCCACTGCACTCCAGTCTGGGTGACAGAGTAAGACGCCAACTCAAAAAAAAAATCACATAGCATTGACTCCTATTTCAAGGGTATAACACATTTACACTCATCCTCAGACAGGCCATGCTGTCAGGCTCAAGACTTAGGGAGCTCAGCCCAGGCTTCAAACCCAGGCATCGGAAGAGGTCCACATGGAAGGGGCAGGTGTCCTATTATATAATCCGGGATGGTTTCCCTAGGGATGCACAGGATCATCAGGGGTTTCACAGAGGAAATAGTTGAGTGAAGCAGAAATACGTCTTCCTCTGCCAGAGCATCACAGCAAAACATGCAAATTCATCCTCTCTTTCTCCAGATTCTTGAGAAAATTGCCAACTCAACACTTGGCTAGACAAAAACCTGCAGAGACGCCCCCAGCCCTGTGTGTGGGCAGCAGAAGCACAGGCACTGGCATGAGCCAATACAACAGAGTCAACGGAAGATGCCCTGCTCATGATAGCAGGGCAAGCCCAGAGAGAGTCACAGCACCACTGTTTCCAACACAAAGCCAGCTCTGACCAAACACACAGGACAGAAAAACCAGACTCAGGCCAGGAGGGGTTAGCCCAATCTGTATTCTTTCAAGAGAGGTGTAGGAGGAATCCCTCAACAAGTCAGGGAGATATCTAAACTATTTTGGTCTCGTTTCCTGGGAAAAAAAATAGAGCAAGGCCCAAGATTTCTGGGGAAGGCCTCAAACTAAGAGAAGTATAGGGGAGGTCAGGAGAGAGATGGCAAGGCAGGCTGTAGGTTGGTCATCAAAATCCAGGGGAACCCTGCAAAATGATGATAGCAAGAGCACAGGCTTTCAAACATTCCACTTCTAAACTAAGGAAATGATTTGAATTGAAAATAATTGCAAAAATAAATTTATGTTTTCCCTTTTCTTCTAAAAATGTCATGAAAAAGACAATAAAGAACTTAAAAAGTATAGGCCAGGCACAATGGTTTATGCCTATAATCCCAGTGCTTTGGAAGGCTGAGGAGGGAGGATTGCTTGAGCCTAGGAGTTCGAGACCAGCCTGGACAACAAAACAAGACCCTGTCCCTATTTTAAAAAATTAATAATTAGCCAGGCGTGGTTGCGCACATTTATGGTCCCACCTACTCGGGGGCTGAGATGGGAGGATCCACTTCAGCCCAGGAATGCTTCGGGGCTGCAAAGAGCCTGACTGTGCCACTGCACTCCATCCTGGGCAACAGAGCAAGACTCTGTCTATTAAAAAAAAAAAAAAAAAAAAAAAAAAAATATATATATATATATATATATATATATATATATGTATGTATGTATAACTGCCCAAGAACAAACAGAATAGGACAGGGATCATCACCAGATGATTGAATACAACACATTTTTTTAAGAATAGAAAGTAGGGAAAGACAAGATGCCTCCAGGCAGAGAAAACCACATATACTAAACAGAAAAAAAGCTCATTTTTCCTACCTAACCCCAAAAGGGCTTCAGCTTCAGAGGCACTGGGCAGTGGAATGGACAAGAGTAAAGTTGCTGAACCCCAAAGAGGCAATTGATGGGAAATTTCTATGTGGAGCCACTGAAATCTCTAACCTTACTTCTGCACTACTTTCATGCCCAGAATACCTGCATCAAGACATGCAATCCTTCAAGAAGGGAGCTGGAGAAGCAGCATGGTGTAATTGTCAAGAGGAGGGGCACTGGAGTGCCACTTCATGGGTTCAAAAATGGTCACATTCAAGAGATCAGTAATTAGAATGGTGCCACTGTAAGCTATAACACAATGGAGCCTCACCTTCAAATTTTTTTAAGGAAAATTATCTCCAACTTAGAATTCCATCCCTAAAAACTACAAATTTAAGTATGTAAGGTGGTTTTTAAACTTCCCCTTCCTTGCATCTTTTCTCAGAAGTCTACAAGAGGATATGCTTCACCAGCATAGAAGCAGAAAACAACAGAACCAGAAAAGGGAAGACATCCAGATTCCCAAGATGAAGATGAAAGGAAACCCCAGGACAACAATAGCATTGGGTTTGGAGAGTCATCAGCCCAGACGGAAGCATAAGTATAGGAAACTCCAAGAGATCTGTCTCCAGGAAGAAAAAAAAATGGGTCAACAGGTTACTTTATATGTTTAACCATAGCAGAAAGAGTTTCATTTATTCTTCCAGAGTTTGGGGATAACTTAATTATAGGCATATCATTAAAAAGTATTAGCGGGAGTGGCCACTGCACTCCAGTCTGGGCAACAGAGTGAGACTCCAACTCAAAAAAAAAAAAAAAAAAGTATTAGCAACTCTAATACAACAGTGTATAAAATGTATATTTTGCTTAAATAAGTTTATTTTATTCTAAGGATATAAGCATGGCTTAGCATTACAAAGATCTATACTTCACTATATCAACATATTAAAGAAGATAAATTAAATGATCATCTCCATTGATACAGAAAGGAAAAGTTTCATAATATAAGACAGTCATTCATTTCAAAAAACTTTTAACAAAATGGGAATAAAAGACATCTTCCTAAGCATCATAAATTAAGTGCATTTAAAAAAAATACTAGACAATAAAATGTTAGAAGCAATCTATTTAAAAATCAGAAACAAGATAATGATGCTGTATCACTACTTTTATTAAACATGATACTAGATTTACTAACTCAGTAAGAAAAGAAAGTACGACATCAATAAAATAGAAAATAGATAAACAAGAATATCAAAAACATTAAATATTTTGTTGTGAAATTAATGCCGTGTGTGAGATCTTTACAATGGAAATTACAAAACATTAATTACTGAGAGAATTAAGAGACAAACAAATGCGTAGATAACTCATGATCATATATTGGAAGACCTCATACTGTGATTGACTATAAAGAATGTGTGGTATTGGAATAATAATAGAGATACAACTCAGCGGAACAGAATAGAGGAGGCAGAAACATGCCCAAACAGAATGATCAAGTCTTTTTCAACAAAGATAACTGGGTATTGGGTAGGAATTGTCTTTTCAACAAATGGGGTCAGAATAATTGGACATTCAGATGGGGAAAAAATAAACCTTAACACTTATCTCACACCACACACAAAAGTTATCTTGAGATGGATCTAGACATTAATGTTAAAGTGAAAATCATAAAACTTCTAAAAGAAAAAATAGGAAGCACTTCCAGTTCCAGGTCTGGCATGTAAGAAAGCTGTCACTCCATCCTAATTTTCAATAAAAAAAAGTTGAACAAACTGAAAATCAGCAATTCTCTTAATATCCATCAGAGACATGAGGTCACAGGGCATACTGCTGGTCCCAGAACTGGAGAGATTGACAGGCCAATACAGAGAATTACAACTACCAGAGCAGAAACTTGTGAATACAAACCTACATGAGAACAAATGCCAGGGTAGAAAAACCTCAACTGTAACTGAGGAATTCCTGGAGGCAGTGTCTGAGACCCTGAAAATTCCAAAGAGATTCAGTCATCAAGGGCCCCAGACTTTTGTGAATTTTACCTCCAGGAACTCAAGCAGGTTCTTATACTGGAAAAAAATCCCCTCACAAAGAGAATGAGAACCATTTTTAAATACACCAGAGCATTCTGTTCTTAGAAAGTCTGCCCTCAGGAGACACTAACCAGAGCTTAAACTAGTGGAACTTCATCAGAGCTTAACTGACCTTGGAGAAGAGAAATACCCAACTCCTGGCCATCCTTTTCCACTGAAGGTAGGGGGAAGGAAGATGAGAAGCATGTGTTTTCACAGTCCAGAGGCAGAGACTCATGAAAAGACTGAGGTATAATCACAGGATTATAGAATGCTTCTCCTTCCCCATTCCCCCATAGCATCACATTTCAGTGTGCTGCCATGTGTCCCCTCTCCTCTTGTTCTCCAGGGTCTTGTTCTCCCTCCCCTAGCAGTGACCAGTATCTGCAGCTCCCACCCTTGTGCTTACGTGACTAGTGATCAGGGTCTGCTTATAAGTGAGAAGAGGTGGTATTCGGTTCTTTGTTTCTGTGATAGTTCACTTAGTATGATGGCCTCCAGCTGTATCCATGTTGCTGCGAAGGCCATGATTTTGTTCTGCGTTATGGCTGCGTAATATTCCATCATGTATATGTATCACATTTTCTTTGTCCAGTTCACTTTTGGTGGGCATCTGGATTGGTTCCATGTTTTTGCTATTGTGAATAGTGCTGCAATGAACATATGTGCATTTGGTAGAGCAAATTGTGTTCCTCTCAGAAGAGGGATTGCTGGATTGTATGGAAGCTAAGTTTTTAGTTCTTTCAGAAATCGCCACACTGCTTTCCACAAAGGTTGAATTAGCTTACATTCCCACCAACAGTGCCTAAGTGTCCCCTTTCAACATAGCTGTGGCCAGCACCTGTTGCTTTTTGACTTTTTAGTGATAGCCATCCTTACCGGTGTTAGGTGGTATCTCATTGTAGTTTTGATTTGCATTTCTCTGGTGATTAGTGAAGCTGAGCGTTTTTTCATGTTTGTTGGCTGCTTGAATGTCTTCCTTTGAGAAGTGTCTGTTCATGTCCTTTGCTCACTTTTTAGTGGGGTTGTTTATTTTCCTGTCAATTCATTTGAATTCCTTGTAGATCATGGATGTTAAGCCTTTAAGACCAGAAATTTAAAACAATAATTAAGATGTTAATGGTGCTGATGAACTATTAAATTGAACCAAATTTGACCTGAGGGTCAAACTGCAACCTAGCTTAGTACATAAACAAATTGAAAGCCTAACTTAGACTTTTTGCTACTTTTGTAGCAAATAGCCAAGTCTCAATAGATCACAGCAGCCAAGCTCCACCCAGTCACAGGCTGCCAAATGATCGGACCATATCTAAATAAGGCAAATGTTGAGTTGTAAAGAATCAAGCTGTTTCTGTACCTCACTTATGTTTTAAGTCAATAAATGCTGCCTGCCTGTGTTACAGGGAGGAGTTATCTGAATCTTTTCTGGTTCTGAGGGCTGCTTGGTTTGCAAAGTGTTCTTTGCTTAATTAAACTCTGGCCAGGCACTGTGGCTCACTCCTGTATCCCAACATCTTGGGAAGCCAAGGTGAGAGGAGTGCTTGAGGCCCGAAGTTTAAGACCAGCCTGGACAACATAGCAAGTCATCCCTTATCTACAAAAAAACATTTTAAAATAAAAATTAGCGAGACATGGTGGTGTGTGCCTATAGCCCCAGCTAATTGGGAGGCTGAGGCAGGAGGATCCCATGAGTTTGGGTGTTCAAGATTGCAGTGAGCTATAATGTGCCACTACACTCCAAGCCTGGGCAACAGGGTGAGACTCTGTCTCATAAATACATGCATATATACAACTCTGTTTAATTTGTCTAAAAGTTTTTCTTTGTACAGACTGGTGTCAGAAGTAAGATCCAAACTAGCCCTTCAGTGACCCCACCAGTAGCACCAAGTGACCAAGCAAACCATTGTGCTTATTGATCTCTCACAGGAGCTGTGGCTGTGGGTGCGTTCTCTCTCAGATTCAAGTTCACAAACTTGTGTTTTGAGCTATCTGAATTTATTTGAGCAATTCTTATATTGGACTGGGTCCAGGATCAAACTGGATTTTATCATTAACTGGGTTGGACCCAGTTTAGAGACCTCAGGTAGGTATCCATTTTATAATGAGTTTGTCAAATCCAAAGAACCTGTGGCTCTACCTTCAAGGACTCTAGATAATTTTATGTATAAGAACTATGGGTGGGCACCCACTATCACCTCATACCGCTGCTGCAGGTACAGGGACTCTTCCCACAACTGATGGTAGATTAGAGGTTTCCAAGCATGCTTCATCTGTCAGAACGGTGTGATAATAGCGTGGAAAAACCAACACAGCAAACCCCAATCCAAGAAGGAAAATGGATATTCATCAGAACAGCAGAGGACACTCCAGATCCCAGGGAAGAGTGGAAGCGTGAAAAGTCCTGGCAACAGCACTCCACAGAAAAAAGTGAGTGTGATCCTGGGACCACAGTACAGGACTGAAAACTCCCCTCTGAGATGTACCTTCCAATCAGGGATCTGCAAAACTCAGGCCAATGGAGAACACCCTGTTTATCCTGGACCCTAGAGCTATTTCAGGGGAGGCCAAAACGTGGAGAGAGGGAAAGACATAAAGCCACGGACGGTCTCCCAAATCCAGGACACTGAAGAAGAAATTTTGTTTTAAGTAGAATTTATTAAGAAGACAGAAAGGCTCCCACAGTGGGAGGAGACCTGAAAGAGTTTGCCCAAGAAAGACATTTTTTTATCAAGGCCCATTGTCACACCAACAGCAGCCTCTGCAGGCACTTTGGTTTCTGCCCAGAGACAAAGCTGGTCGCTCTGAAGCAGGGAATGGGCTTCCCACAACTAGTTCAAAGCGGGAGCGAGGAGTTTGCCTCAGGGTTGGGGACTGGACCTGGGCTCGCAGCAGGAGCTCCCCAAAAGCTGCATTTCCCTCCCGGGAGAGACAGGCTGCCAGGGTAAGATCTCAGACCCAGAGAGTACCTAGTCAGTTTGCCACTGACTAGGTACTACAACCCGCCCCACCCCTCGGGCAGGGGTGGCAAGGGGCCCCAACAATATCAAGAAACATCCAGAATATCAGCCTAAACGACAGGAGCCTAACAGGGGGCCACCACTCCCATGCCCTGGAACCTGCATCCTGAGCAGAAAAAAGTTACAGCAGCCACGGTTTCTCATGAACAGTGAGTCCAACAGCCTACGTCAGTGTTGCAACCTGGAATTCTTCAGCCAACGCCATTGATTGGGGTGGTATGCCCCGGTCATCCTGAAGAAAAAGAGGACTCCCACTCCTGCACAACTGGGAAAGCAGTCTAAGTGACGGAAGACCAGCCAGAGGGACCACACTCTGCATTTGAATCAGCAGTCGGAGCAGCAACAGAGAAGCCACAGCCAGCTCCGTGAGCCAGAATCAGGCTGCAGATGTCACTGCCCCTCAAATCTGTCAGGAAGGCGTACCCCACCCCCAGCATCAAGGGTCAGGCAGTCCCCATCTCTACACACCTGGACTAGTAACCTATGCCTCCCCACCCTTCCCGGGCAACCATCCATGTGCAAGGAGGCCTCCTGTGCTCCACGCCCTACCACACCCAATCACCTGGAAGTAGGGGCCTGAGTCACCTCTCCCCCAAGGGCAGAGTCCTTGGTGATGTGCTGTTCTCTTTGCTCAATGCCCCAAGTACCTGGAGCTCCCGCTGTTCTAGACCAGGAGCTCAGGCCGTCCTCCCCTTCTTGAGTAGAGAACTCAAGGCAGCTGAGGTCCCCTAATACCTCATCAAGGCACACCTCTGGGCACTCGAAGCCTGCATACCAGACCCCCCAGCCTCAGAGCAGCTGCCTGTGCCTGATATCAGTGGACACACAAGTGGGGCCTGCCTGGTTTGACCTCCCCCATTTTTGTGCTCCCCTCCCCAGGGAGGAACTGTGAACACAGACCACAATGCGCTCCGCAGACAGGCTCACTGCTGAGACAACAGAGCTCTTCTTCCAGTAAATAAGGATCCAGTCAATACCCATTCACATTGATAGAGCCAGCCCATACAAATAGGTGCTACCTACTGGCCTGAAGGTTGAATGATACATCACAACAGGTAATTTGGTCACACCGGCATATACCACGGAGGAGCAAGTTCATTAAGCCTTCCAAGACCCCTGCCACCCTAGTCTCACGGGAAGCAGTGGGTCAGCCCACACACCCACTACATCATTATTACAACCAATGCCTGGGAAAGCCTACAAACACAAGAGCTCTCTATTAAAGGAACTTAAACAGATTAGCTACTGTAGTTCATCCGGATGAGAAAGAACCAGAGAAACAACTCTGAAAGTATAAAAAAAAAAGTCTCACCCCTCCAAAGGGGCTCACCAATTCTTCAACAACAGAAACTAGCCACGATGAAATTCTTGAAATGTCAAATAATGAATTCAAAATATTGACTACAAAAAAGTTCAACAAGATGGAAGATAAAACTGATAACCAACTCAAATAAATTAGAAGAAAAATGCAAGAGGCAGAAGGAGAGCTTGAAAACTTAAAAAAAACCGGAACTTTAAGAAATGCAATGGAGAAGGTACAAAATACAATAACAAGCCACAGCAGTAGGCTAGAACAAGCAGAAGAAAGAATCTCATAGGCAGAAAACAGGCTCTTCGAACTAACCCAGTTAGACAGAAACAAAGAAAAAAGAACAAAGAAGAATGAGCAAAGCCTAAGAGAACTATGAGCTTATGAAAAGCGAACAAACTTATGAATCATAGGCATTCCAGAGGGAGAAGAAGTTAAAGTAAAATGTATGAAAAAAAAATTCAAAGAAATAATTCAAGAAAATTTCCCTGGTCTTGGGAGAAACCTAAACATCCAGACACAAGAAGTCCAAAGGACTCCTGCAAGATATATCACAAAAAGAAACTCACCAAAGGATGTCGTCAGATTCTCCAAAGTCAATGTGCGAGAAAATATGCTAAGAGCAGCAAGAGAGAAGCACTGAATCACTTATAAAGGAAAGGACATTAGACTAACAACAGTCTTCTTGGCAGAAACTGTATGAGCCAGAAGAGAATGGGGACCTATTTCAACCTCCTTCAAAAAAAAAAAAAAAAAAAAAGCCAGCCAGAAATTTTGTATCTAGCCAAACTAAGCTTCATAAACGAAGAAGAAATAAAGTCCTTCCCAAACACTAGGGAATTTGTTGCCACTAAACTGGCCCTACAAGAGACGCTCAAAGGAGTTCTATACTTGGAAATGAAACAGCAATTCTCACTATCAGAAAAGAACACATAAGTTCAAAGCTCACATAAGTTCAAAGCCTATACAGCAAGTACACACTAGAATCCCCAATACAACTAGCTTACAACACAATGGCAGGAACAAAACCTCACATATCAATATTAACCCTGAACATAAATGGGCTAAATGCCCCCACTTAAAAGAATCAGGGTGGCAACCTGGATTAAAAAAACAAGATCCAACCATGTACTACCTACAGGCGACCCACTTACTGGCCAAAGACAGTCACGGTCTCAAAGTAAATGGGGAGAAAAATATATTTCAGGTAAGTGGATAACAAAAACAAGCAGGAGTAACCATTCTCATATCAGACAGCTCAGATTTTAAACCAAAAACAGGTATTTTTTTAAAAGACAGAAACAAAGAACAGAGTACCATATGTTCTCACTTATAAGTGGACCTTGAACCATTATCATAATACTATAAGAAAGGGGTTGGCAATAGTAGGAAACTGTCAGGGGAGGAGGGATGGGATTGGCAGTTGAGGGAAACTGCCAGGGGAGGGAGGGGCACACCTCATCAACAAGGGTACCTGCATAATGAACATTTGTATACCTAACTCTGAATTGTACCCCACATCTTTAAAATTAAAAAAATTTTCATAAATAAATAAAGATGAAAGTTTCCAGGAAAAAAACAATATTAAAGTTTAAAAAAAAAGACGAAGGAGGACATTATATAATGATAAAAGATATTATTTTCTGATGGTATAATAGTCCTCCTATTGCACTGTATCCTTCCAAGCCTTCAATGTTTGTACACAGACATCAATCACACACGAAATGGTCTCACTTTAACTAAATCGGCGAGAACACAAGAAATTATTCAATTGACATGATGCTGTGGATTTCATACTGAGGCCGAGTAAATCTATTACAATAGTGGCAGAAGTGGTACCAATACCTGTTTTGGTCTATCTCTCAATATTGAAAGGCTGACCAAAAGGAGGATATTTTAACAATTAGCTAACTCATATTAAACTAAATATGGACTGAGACTGCCTCCACATCTTAAGTCCCTATGTAATGAAGTATAACCAGCTTGTTACCTAAAGTGAAAGCCCAGTTTAGGAATACAGCTTTGTAACAAATAGGTAAGCCTCAGCCAATTACAGCAGCCAAGCTTCAGTCAATCACCAGCTACCAATGGATCAGATCATGTTCAAATAAGGAAAACACTAAACTGCAACCAATCAAGCTGTTTCTGTACCTCATTTCCATTTTATGTCCATAAATGCTGGCTGTCCATGTTGCAAAGAGGAGTCCTCTGAACCTCTTCTGATTCTGAGGACTAAATGATTTGCAAGTCATTTTTTGCTCAATTAAACTCTGTTAAATTTAACTTGCCTAAAGCTTTTCTTTTCACAGAACAAAGAAGACAGAATGCAAGAACAGACAGGCAACAGAAGCAAAGGGATGAAAATTGTAAGTGGTAGACAGCAAGTTTGACTCTTCCAAGAATTTTTAATCTTTATGCTAAAAAAAAAAAAAAAGAAATGCTAGAGATCAAAAACACTATAACAACTCAATAGAAATCACCAAAACTTAAAAGCAAGAGAAAATAGGTTAAAGAAAAGAATGTCTAAGAATTGAGGGACATCTATAAAAGGTGTATCATCAGTATAATGGGAATTCCAGAAGTAAAAGGGAAAAAGAAAAGAAGAGAAAACCTGAAACAATAATGACTGAGAATTTTTCCAAATTAATGTCAGACACCAAGCCACAGACCCAGAGAGGTCAGAGAACTCTGAACAGGATAAACTATACTTAGACATCATCATTTCCAAACTACAGAAAGTCAAAGATAAAGAAAAAAATCTGAAAGAAGGCAGAGGGAAAAAAATACCTTACCTATAAAGGACCAAAGATAAGAATTGCATCCAAGTTTCTCAGAAACCATGCAACCAGGAAGAGAGCAAAGTATTATTCAGTATTGAGAGAGAAAAAAACACTTGCCTAGAATTCTGTATCTTGTGAAATTGTCCTTCAAAAGTGAGAGAGAAATAAAGACTTTATCAGATACACAAATATTGAGAAAATTTGTTGCCAGTAGATCTGTCTTTCAAGAGATGTTAAAAAAAAAACTTCTTTAGAGAGAAGGAAAATTATACAGGTCAGAAACTTAGATCTATATGAAAAGAAAAGTACTGGAGAAGGAACAAGTAAAAGGAAAATAAACCATTTATTTTTCTTATTTTTAATATATATAACAGATGACAGTTTGTTCAAAATAATAGCAACAATGCATTAGATTATAGCATGCCTGTGTCTATAATGTACCCTATGTATAAGTGAAATGAATGGCAGCAATGATACAAGAAACAGGAAGGAGAAATTAGGATTATTTTGTTATCATAAATTACTTGCACAATTCATGAAGTGGCATAGTATTATTTAAAAGTGGACCTGGATTAGTTGTGAATGTATATTGCAAACTCTTGGGCAATCATTTAAAAGGTTAAGAAGGTAGCCAGGCATGGTGGCATGCATCTGTAATTTCAGCTACTTGGAAGGCTGAAGTGGAAGGATCACCTAAGCCCAGCAGGTTGAGCCTGCAGTGGCCATGAGCATGCCACTGCACTCCAGCCTGGGCAAGAGAGTAAGACTCCAACTCAAAAAAAAAAAAAAAAAGATTAAAAAGGGCTCTGTGCAGTGACTCACACCTGTAATCCCAGCACTTTGGGAGGCCAAGGTGGGAGGATTGCTTGAGCCCAGGAATTCAAGACCAGTCTAGACAACATAACAAGACTTCATCTCTACAAAAAAAAAAAAAAAAAAAGAGTTAAGGAAAAAGAAGTATAACTGATATACTAATAAAGAAGAAAAGTGGGATCAAATAAAATGCTCAACTAACCACAAAAGACAGAAAAAGAATGAAAGACAAAAACAGGACCAAAGAACAAGAGCAACATATAGAAAACAGTAGCAAGTATAGTGCATATTAATCCAACTACATCAATAATCATTTTGAACATCAGTTGTCTAAATGCCCAACTAAAAGACAATGATTTTCAGAGTGGATCAAGAAACAAGACCCAACTCCTTATTGTCTATCAGCAAACGACCTAAAAAATAAAGACACATAAAGACTGAAAGTAAACAGATGGAGAAAGATATACCATGCTAACACTAATCAAAACAAAGCAAGATTAGCTATATTAATCCCAGAGAGAATTAACTTTAGTTAGTTAGACTCTTAGACCAAAAAAATTATTAGAGATAAAGAAGGGTATTACATAATGACTAAAGTGTCAATTCTTCAAAAGGTATCACAGTCTTTAATGTGTATGTGCCAAACAGCAAAGCATCAAAATATATGAGGAAAAAAACTGATAGAACTTCAAGGAGAAATAGATGGATTTGCTATCTTAGTTGGAGACTTAATGATCCTCTGCAGACATTTTCTTTCAGAAAATCATTATAGACATAATTGAATTCAACAATGCTATCAATCAACTGGTTATAATGGACATCTAAAGACTACTTCATTCGATGGACATCCATAGACACATTTATCCAACAACAACAGAAAACATTCTTCTCAAGCTCACATGAGTCATTCACCAAGACAGACTATATTCTGGGCCATAAAACACACAGAGCACTGGCTGGACCCAACATACTCTAGATGTCCAAGGGCCAATAAGAGAAAAGACTAACATTTAGATTAGTATGCACTCAACAACAGAGCCCATCCCCTTTGAGCAATACAGCAAGATCTGGAAAACTCACATCCCTTGGATTATTTCTGGAAAAGGAAAGAGAAAGATGAAATATACCTTCAAAGTTTAGACTTTTGGGGGAACTGCCAAAGAGATGGGTTTCTGCCTTTCCTGTCTCTGGTAGAACTGAAAGAAGAAATAGAAAGTAATGCAATAATAGTAAGAAATTTCAAAACCCTACCTTCCATAACAGACAGAGTATTCGGATTAAAAAAATCAATAAGGAAATAGTGAACTTGAACAGCACTATAGATCAAATGAACCCAACACACATACACAGAACATCCTGCCTAAGAGCAACAGAATACATATTCTTCTCAAGTGCACATGGAACATTCTCCAGGATAGCTTATATGTTAGGTCACAAAACAAGCCTTAACAAATTTAAGAAGATTGAAATCACACCAAGTGTATCTCTCAGCCACAAGAGAATGAAGCTAAAATTAATCACAGAAGGAAAACTGGAAAATTCACAAACATGGAAATTAAACAGGCCGGGCTCAGTGGCTCAGCCTAAATTCCAGCACTTTGGGAGGCCGAGGCAAGTGGATTGCCTGAGCCCACGGGTTTGAGATAAGCTCAGGCAACTTGCCAAGACCTCATCTCTACAATAAATCAAAAAAATTAGCTGGGCATGGTAGCACACACCTGTAGTTCTGACTGCTTAGAAGGCTGAGGTGGCTGGATCACCAGCCCCAGCAGGGTCAAGTGGGCCACTGCACTCCAGCCTGGGCAACAGAGTGAGACTCCAATTCAAAAAAAAAAAAAAAGAAGAAGAAGAAGTAAGTTAAACAACATAGTTTGAACCTTAATGAGTGGAAGAATTCAAAAGAGAATTAGAAATTATTTTGAGACAAAAAAAAATGAAAAAGCACATACCAAATATAGGGGACACAGCAAAAGCAGTCCTAAGAAGTTTACAGTGATAAACATCTACTTTAAAAAGAAGAAAAATCTCAAATAAACAACCTAACTTTGCATGTCACAGGAACTAGGAAAATTAGAACAAACTAACCCCAAAGTTATCAGGAGGAGGAAATAATAAAGATCAAAGAAGATATAATGAAGGAAATCAAGAATAGAAAAATCAATAAAACCAAGAGTTGGGTTTTTTTTAAAGATCAACAAAATTGACACAACTTAGCTAAGATAAGTAAGAAACAAGGAGAGAAGACTCAACAAAATCAGAAATGAAATAAAAGGCATTACAACTGGTGTCACAGAAATAAAAATGACCACAAAAGACTATGATGAACAACTAACTATATGGCAAAAATTGGATAACCTAGAAGAAATTGATAAATTCCTAGAAACATATAGCCTACCATAACTGAACAATAATGAAATAGAAAAATCTGAACAGACTCATAATCAGTAGGGAAACTGAATCAGGAAAAAGAAAGTGGGAGTTACTGTCCAATGTGTCTAAGGTTTTCATTGTAGTGGCTGGGTACAATGGTTCACACCTGTAATTCCAACACTTTGCGAGGTTGAGTCAGGAAGATTTCTTGAGGCCAGGAGTTCAAGACTAGCCTGGGCAACATAGCAAGACCTTGTCTCTACAAAAATTATTTTAAAATTTTTAAAATTTTAATTGTACAAGATGAAAAAGTTCTATATGTCTGTGTACAACATTGCACTTATAGTTAACAATACTGTGCTGTGTAGCTAAAAATGTGTAAAAAAAGTATAGATCTCGTGTTTTCCCACCACAATTTTTTAAAGTACATAACTCAGAAAACAAACCTGAAGGCCAGGCTCAGGGATTCACGCTTGTAATCTCAGCACTTTGGGAGGTAGAGGTGAAAGGATTGTCTGAGATCCGGTGTTCGAGACCAGTCTGAGCAACATGACAAGACCTCTTCTATACAATAAATCAAAAAATTAGTCGGGGGTGGTGGAGTGCTCCTGTAGTTCCAACTATTAGAAAGACTGAGGCAGAAGGATCGCCTGAACCCAGCAGGTCGAGGCTGTGGTGGCACGTGATCATTCCACTACACTCCAGCCTGGGTGGCAGAGTAAGACTCTCACTAAAAAAAAAAGACCCCTGAAATATTAATCAACAGGTGAGTGTGCCGGAGACCAGCTCCAGCCAGGTTCAGGGTACCCCAAAGGTGGAGACGGCGTCGGCAATTGGGGGGAAGAAGAGAGAAAGAAAGAGACTGGACTCCAGTCTAGTC
>NW_007248080.1:48254-65834 GCF_000164805.1 Carlito syrichta | reverse complement strand
AGTATTACTTTACAAACGAAAGTGGCCCATCCCAGAATGTTTGGAATGTGGCCCAGTCCGAAGTTTACAGTGGGCTTCCTGCAAGTAACCCAGCCGTATTCTTTCAACAAAATGGCTGTCTTCTAAAACTATATTCTACAATTTACACTTTCAATAAATCCTAAGGTCATGACCCAGAAGCCTGTGACCAATACTAAGGCTCTTAGATGTGACACGAGTTTGAATTATAAGTTGTGTGAAAGCCAAAACTGCAGTTTGTGGAAGAATGGGAGCAATGAGCTTCTAAAGTTAGCTTGTGTTCATCCCGGTCTCAGAGTTTTTATGTTTTGAGCTCACCGAAGCTTAATCTGGTTAGTGCTGAGTAGAAAGGGGGTAGAAATGGGGTCAATAGCTCCCAAATGCATCCTAGTGGTCTCGGGGTCAACGGCCCTTCCTGATCCCTAATGCTCAGTGGGCCTCCATGGCTGGCTCCCAACATGAGTGGATAAACAAATGTTGGCATATCAATGCAATGAAATATTATGCAGCCAAAAAAAAGTGAGCTATTGCTACACACAATAGCATAGTTAAACAAAAGGAGCTAGACATAAAAGCATGATGGAAATGTTTAATAGCTTGTTTGTCCTATGTTTGCATCACTATAATAGTTTTTCAATACTCATCAAAGTGTACACTAAAACTGGATACACTGTATTGTGAGTGAATTATATCTGAATAAATTGCTTTAATAAGATCCAGTATTTTCATTACCAAAGTATGGGCACATCTGCAAACACTCCAACACCACCCAAAACAAGGGCAAGTGTGAAGTAAGGTAAGTCAGAATGGAAAAGACAGCAATTTTAACTGATTGCACTTAAAATATCTTTTTTTCAAATTTAAACTACATACAATCATGTAAACACATTGCTAAACCTCTTTCTAGCAGTTAGAGGAGTGTCCTATGAAAGTTAGGAAACCTGAAATGTTAATTTTATGATGAAATATGCATCTGTATTGAAAGCTTAAAGAAAAGTGGGAAATACATGAGACAAAGCATAGAGTAATATGAGAAGTAATTTTAAAGTTTTTGCAATGGTTGAAGACAAAGATTAATAAACTGAGATCAAATATCATAAATGTAAGGAGGACCCATTAAGCCCAGTTTTCTGACCTTATCCAATAATGCTTCAGCTCAACTGGAATGGTAGAATTCATCATGAAATGAGGATTTTCCAAGCAAGAATAGTAAGTATACAAAGAATAGGTACTCATGAGTGCATGGTTTGCCCAAGAATACAGGCAAGTTGGGAAAATAAGTGAGGTCAAGAATGATATGACCATATGTTAATATAAGGATATGTTCCTAGAAGAGCTGACATTCAGCTACTTCACCCCAGTATATCTGTTTTGGTTCCCAAAATGTTGAAATATTTGTACATTTTGGCTAATAATTGCTGTTCCAAGCTGCCTTCCAAGAGTCTCACTGCTACTACCTTTCTGAGTTTCATGGCTTAGTACCTAACAAAACAACTGTTGACTTGACAACTAAATGTAACAACTGTAACATTGGGGCAACAGGCTTTCTGCTGCTTTCATTTATAATGACTTGGTTCAGTAAGTCCTTCAAGAGACCCATCTCCCGGACACTGCTAAGAGGTTCTCTGGATGCCCAGAGTGATAACTAATACCCTATCCAGTCGATCCCACTCAACTCGGATGGCATAGACCAATCTAAAAATTGCCAGAGGATATCTGGGTAATTTTGAGATGACTCGGTTAGTGTCTTTGCACTGACTCATATCTCTTAGGCCCCTCTTGCCAGAACCTTCTTTGATACAAGTAGAGTAGAAATCACTATGGGAAGCATAGTCACCCAAGTTATGTACCCTACCCCACCTCCATAGATGTAGCCACCCCCTGCTGATTTTGTCCCTGGGAATCAAAGTACTTATCAGCCAGGGGACAAAAGTCAAACCAGTAGTTTAAACATCTACATATGTAGGATCTTTTCACTGTGTCACATGTATCTCTTATACACTATTCTATATTTTATTAAATCCTTTTGTATCTATTTTAATCTGGATATTTTCTTTGAGCCTAAATTACAATTTACTAATTTTCTTAACAACTGTACCTAATCTACTATCAAACCTATTGTTTAAATGTTTGCCTTTGGTTCTCATATTTTTCAGTGCTAGAATTTCCATTTTGCTTTCTTATCTGCTAAAACTATTCAACTTATAGGTTATTTAACTTATTAATCACATTTACTTTAGATTCCATGACTGATAACCTTAACATGACTTTGTTATCTCCTATGAGCCTATTCTCATAATACTTTTTTCTCTGGATGTTTGAAGCTATTGTTTTTTGCATGCTTGCCTATTTTTTAATAACTTATAATACATTGTTAATGGTAAAATGCAAAGATAATCTTAGTCCTTCAATAATATTGCACTCCTCCAGAGAGGAACATACTTTTAGCCTTGTTGTGCTGCTAAGGTAGGTGACATTAATCCAATCTGGGTTTGGGTTTGCATCAGCTGATCTGTTTGTTTCTGCTTTACCTTGTCCCTAAATGCAGTTCTTTGGGAGTCCCGCCAAAAAACCTTGATGAAAACCTGGAGTGTTTACCAAGTCATTCCTCATTTGTGAGCCCTGAACTCCAGATCTGACCCTCAAGCCCACTGAGACTGCAAAAAAATCTGTTCAACTCCACAGACTTCCAGTTGCCACTTCAAAATTGGCAAATGCCCTCAGAGGGAAAGGCAATGTCAGGCATACATCACTGGACTTCCCTTCTCTTTAGGATCTTTCTCCCTCAAATAATCACTGCCTCAGTAGTGCTCTATGCCTCAAATGATCATTATCTGTTTTGTTTTGTCCAATTTTTTTGTTTTCTCAGTGCTACAGTTGATCTGATATGAGCTAGTCCACCATACCTGGGACTGAAAGTCTTCCTTTCAAGGTCTTTGGTCTATGTGAGATGAGGCTCTGCCAGGTCACCTGGGGCCTCAAGTATTTGCAAGCTCTTGACTAGGTATCTTGGCTGCCTGCATACATTGGAAAATAGAGTCTCACCATAATGAACTTCTTCTTCCTCAATGGCCCTTAGCTTAGGTTATGCCAACACCCCAGTATTGAACTTGTTCTGAAACCCTCCTCACAATCTTGTATCTACAACCTACTCAAAGATGCTTAAGGCAGCTTAAGACCTTCTGACTATTCAAAACACATGTGTTTGCTGGTGTGCTTTGCTGGCAGAATATGGGGGCAGCTTGTTACAATTATACTTGGTATCACTCTTTTACCCATGCTACCCCCAAACCAACAGATGAAACTGAAAGATAGCAAGTATAACCATCATGTCTCCAGGGTGACATGACCAATGTATAGCAGAGACAGGATTTGGAACCAGATCTGTCAAGATCCAGAGCCTCTGCATGCCTCGGATATGCATGAAATGCTAGAACAAACACACTAACTGCACTGTACAGAAATAAACGCACAGTTACCCATAGAAATAGGCATAATACACATTTACAAAAAGGAAACTCAGATGACTTCCAGGTAAATATAGTATAGCACACATGCATTTACTTCCAATACCCACCAAAAGCTGACAAGAATTAAATCTGACAAATTACTGTAAAGGAACTTTTTAAAGGCATAAGCAACTCACAAAAACAAAAGCAACAAGAGAGAAGACAACTGCAAATAAACATCAGTGCTGAAAAGCAGAATAGGAAATAACTTTTTCAATATAAAAAAAAGAATGCTGACTCCTAGAATAGCAGATGGAAAGCTAAAAAACAATTCGATGTACAATACAGAATCCTCCAAAATTTTGAAAGTTTCAAGGGCTCAGTGCATCTTAAAGTAGTCATGGTGTAGAGACTGAAAGTAGTCTTAAAGTAGTCATGGTGTAGGATTAATAAAAAGTCAAATAATGAGTATGTCAGATTCCCAAATTCCTTCTCCCACTCCAGACAGACAACTGCATCTCCCCCTACCTCCAAAGACTGGAGTTTTATTCTCTAGAGACCATAAAATACAAGACATTTGTGCTGAGGAACACCAGGCACAAATAAGGAATGGGGCATCATACTGAAAACAGGATTCTGTACATCACATATACATGTTGGGACTCTACCACCTCCCCCACCCCAACTCAGCTCCCAGAATACTAGCAGTAAGGTTTATATTCTCTGAGAGGGAAAATGAAAGCTCCTTTTCTTAGGAAACTAATCAGCTCAATAGTGAACCTAAAAGTACTAATATCAGAGATCCCCTCAAAAAAACCATCTGGCCCAGTCACCCAAAGTTTTCAACATCTAAGCTATGCTCTCAACACTTCTGATTAGTTTTAGAGCTTCCACTCTTAAATAGCAGCAAATAAACAAGAACCCTTGGCTGTCAGAGAAAATCTTTTAGTGTGAAAAATAGAGATCAAAACAAAAGGCAAGCAAACTAAAGCACCTGAGAGAAATCAAAGACCATGGCAAGAAAAAGAAAACATCTCATATATAATCATTAATATTCTTGAATCCATGAAACAAAAACAAGGTACTATCAAAAAAGATTACAAAAATATTTCTATAAAGAAAATGAAAACCTTAATAAAAGGATTGAAAGTAATGTTGGGGAAATCTCCCAGAAAACAGAGTTTACCAAATGTTATGAAAAATAAAATAACAAAATCCCCCCAAAACACACAAAGACATGGACACTAAACAGCACAATGTTGAACAACTCCTGGGTCAACACAGAAATTAAAACATTCTTGGAAACAAATGAAAACAAAGACACATCTTACCAAAACCTCTGAGGTGCCATGAAAACAGTACTAAGAGGAAAATTTATAACTCTACAAGCACATGTCAACAAATAGAAAGATCACAAGTGAGTGGTCTAACAAGTCACATAAGGGAGCTGGAAAAACAAGACCACAAAAACCCTAATTTCAGCAGAAGACTCCAAATCACCAAAGTAAAGGCCCAAATATGGGACATAGAAGACAAAAATATCATAGAAAAGATTGACAAACAAAAAGCTGGTTTTTTGAAAGGATAAACAAGACTGACAGACCCCTAGCCAAATTGACCAAGAAAAAGAGACAAAAAGCCCAAGTAAACACAATCAAAAACACAAAAGATCAAATCATGGCCAACCCCAAAGAAACACAAAAGATTATCAGAGATTATTATGCACACCCGCATGGAAACAAATTCAAAAACTTAAATGAAATGAAGGACTTTTTGACAGCACACAATCTCCCAAGGCTGAAACAAGAAGAAATTGGGACCCTAAATAGATCAAAAACAACCTGGGAAAACTACCTACAAATAAAAGTCCCGGACCAGACAGCTTTCCAGCAGAATGCTACAAAAAATACAAGGAGGAGTTGATACCAAACATATTGAAAATAGTCCAGGCAACTGAGAAAGATGGAAGCTCCCCAAATCATTTTATGAAGCTAACATCACACTGATACTCAAACTGAGCAAAGACCCAACAAAGAAAGAGAACTACAGGCCAATATCCCTGATGAACATAGATGCAAAAACTCTCAACAAGATTCTGGCAAATCAGATGCAGCAACACATCTCAAAAATCATCCACCATGACCAAGTAGGCTTCATCCCTGAGATGCAAGGCTGGTTTAACATCTGCAATACCATAAATGAAATTAAATAGTCAACAGATGTAAAGACAAGAAACACGTGATTATATCATTAGATGCAGAAAAGGCTTTTGACAAAATCCAGCATCCATTCTTAATAAAAACCCTTTAACAACTAGGTATAGAGGAAACAGACCTCAAAATAGTAAAAACCATCTATGATAATCCCACAGCCAACATATTACTAAATGAACAGAAATTGGAAGCATTTCCCCTGAAAACTGGAATAAGACAAGGCTGCCCACTCTCACCCTCCTGTTCAACATAGTCCTAGCTAGAGCAATCAGACAAGAGAAGGATATCAGGGGTATCCAAATAGGAAAAGAGGAAGTTAAGCTATTCTTCTTTGTGGACAATATGATCCTATACCTGAAAAACACAAGGAAATCTGTCAAAAATCTCATTGCACTGATAAAGGTCTTTGGCAAAGTCTCAGGGTATAAAATCAACATGCAAAAGAAAATCACTTTTCTATACACCAAAAATAAACAAACACAAACCCAAATAAAAAGCACAATTCCATTCACAATAACCACAAAGAAAATTAAATTCCTTAGTGTCTTTTATACACCAACAACAAACAGGCAGAGAACCAAATAAAAAGTACAATCCCATTCACAATAGCTACAAAAAAAAAAAGAACTGCCTTAGCATCTTCCTAATCAGAGAAGTGAAACACCTTTACAATGAAAACTACAAAACAATGCTCAAAGAAATCAAAGAAGACACAAACAAATGGAAGAATATTTCATGCTCAAGAGTTGGAAGAATCAACATTGTTAAGAAGTCCATCATACCCAAGGAAATCTACAGATTCAAGGCAATACCCATTAAATTGCCATTGTCATTCATCTCAGACATGGAAATAACAACACAGAAATACATATGGAAATAAAAATGACAACAAATAGCCAAAACAATCCTTAGCAAAAGAAACAAAGAGGGAGGTATCACTCTCCCAGACTTTAAACTTTATTATAAAGTTACACTAATCAAAACAGCTTGGTATTGGTACAAGAACACACATATAGACCAATGGAATAGGATAGAGATTCCAGAAGCAAAACCTCAATTTCTCAACCAATTCACCTTTGACAAAGCCTCCATCAACAACCACTGGGAAGAGGAGAACCTATTCAGCAAATGCTTACTCCATAAGTGGACCCTGGATACCTATCATAATACTACAAAAAAGGGATTAGCAGTAGCGGGACACTGCCAAGGTGGGCACATAACATCAATAAGGGTGTCTGATCCTAATCCAGGCAAAGTGAGGTCCAACAGGAGGCCCAAAATTTCACTTTACCTAAACCACTTATGTACCAATCCTGACTTGTACACCTACAACTTAAAAATAAAAAAAGAAAGAAAAATAAAATAAAAGGGAAGAGAGTACTAGACACAGTGGCTCAAGCCTGTAATCCCAACACTTTGGGAGGCAGAGGCAAGAAGATTGCCTGAGCTCAGGGGTTCGAGATCAGCCTGAGCAACATAGCAAGATCTCATCTTTACAGTAAATAAAAAAATTAGCCGGGCTTGGTGGCACATGCTTGTGGTTCCAGCTACTTGGAAGACTCAGGCAGAAGGACCACCTGAGATCAGTAGATCGAGGCTGTGGTGGCTCTGACTCAAAAAAAAAAAGAGAGACAGAAAATAGGAGATCAGTCTCAGTAATTCAAAAGCCAATTACTAGGAGTTACACACACACACACAGAGAGAGAGAGAGAAAATGGAGGAGAGAAAAGAATCATTGAATAATTCAAGAACAAATTTCCAACCTTAAAGAAACAAATTTGTAAACCATAAGACCTCATTGAGAAGCCAGCACAACAGATAAAAATAAATCAACACCAAGGCACATCAAGTTCAGAACACCAAAAACAGAAAAGATCTTTAAAGTTCCAAGTGAGACAAAAACAAAGTAGTCACATTTATGTCTTAGTTCATTTGGGTGGCTAACAAAAAAGTGAACTGGGTGGCTTATAAACAACAGAAATGTGTTTCTCAAAGTTCTGGTGACTGGGAAGTCCAAGAAAAAGGTGCCAGTACATTTGGTATCTGATGAAGCCCTGATGTCTGGTTCATAGACAGCTGTCATCTTACAGTTTTCTCAAATAGCAGAAGAGGTGAAGAAGCTCTCCTGGGTTGCTTTTATAAGGGCACTAATATCATTCTTGAAGGCTTTGCCCTCATGAACTAATTGCCTCCCATGGGCCCCATCTCCAAATACCACAGCATTAGGGATCCAGTTTCAACATTAAGAATTTTAAGGGGAAGTAGAAATTCCATCTCTACTTCCACACAACCACCAGGATAAGAATAAAAATGGTACCAGACTTGTAAACCATAATACTGAAGATAAAAGACAGTATAGGAGTTGAGAGGAAGATGGCAGCATAGCCAGTTGGACTATGTGAGTCCCAGTGTGAATTAGTGAGTTTACAGACAATTTTGCATAAGTGTCAATGAGTAAGTGGGCGTGTGAGTGTCTGACTGAGTGGAAGATTGAGAGCAAGTGACCAGGGCTCTCCTGGTAAAGCGGCTGGTGCTGCAGCTGCTTGGCTTGGTCCCTAATGCTTCCCAGGGTGCAGAAACTGAGTGCCATTTTTTTAAACCAACAAAGACTTTCCTGGAAAGAAGCTGCTAGGAGGGACTGCCAGCTCCAGGCTCTGCCTCACCACTGCAGCACCTGACTGGACACTGGCAGCAATGACTGTGGAGGAAGCAAGCAAGAGAGCGCAGAGGCAGAGCCCCACTGGAGAAGATGAAAGAGGCACTCTGCTACCATCTTGCAAACAGGGCAGCAAAGTGCTCCAGTCTGCTCACCACATAGCAACAGACCCAATCTCTGCTGGCAGATTAACTACTCAGAGGTTGATTGTGACCCAGAGGGAATATCCAGAAAACACATACTCCAGAGGGACAGGATGAATGCTGAGTCTCAGATGCCCCACCTTCTACCTTATTCAGACACAGGGACAAAGGGTGTGGCCAGAAAAGGATGAGGAAGAACTCCAAAGAGATCTGTAGTGAGTCCAGAGCTGACCCAACCCCCTCCTCCCCAGCAATCCTCTGAACATCAGACCCACACAGCTGAGGCATGACTGAGAGAAACAAATCCAGGTGGAGGCTGGATGTCAGCCACAATAGGAGGATTCCACTCAAGGATAAGCCTGGCTGGGATGTATCCTGCCAGTACCTGGGGAAGAGAAAATCCCACACTTCCCCACCAGAGGGGATCCCCTGAACATACTAGAGTGGGAGGGGAGGACTGGAACCCCACCACCCTCACTGCCTCCTTCTCCTTCCCTGAGCCACATACTGGGAAGATTGTGAATGAGGCCAAAGCTCTGCAAGAAACAGCAGAGGGGCAGCTGAGTGGAACAATTGCAGATACTGCCACAAGAGGGCAGGTTTTTTTTCCCGTCTGCTTGTTTCTTAGTTTTTTTAATTTTAAAATATTTTTCCCTAGTGCATGAATGTATATGTGAGGGCTCGAGCTGTATCCCTCACTTCTTTTCTTTCTTTTTTTTCTGTTTATGTGTGTTCACGAATGATTGAGTGTTCATATTTCAGAGGGTGTTTTTTGGTTGGTTTGTTTGTGCTTTTTTGTGCTTTTTTTTTTACTTTAATGTGTGCATGACTATATGTGTGAGAATTCAATTTTAATTCCTATTTTTTCTCTTTTCTTTTTTTTCTGTTTCTTTCTCTTTTTCTTCTCCTTTCAATTTTGAGTTGGGAGAGAGAGAGAGAGAGAGAGAGAGAGAAAGTGTGTGTGTGTGTGTGTCTCCAATTGTTTTTTGCTTTGGTTTCTGCTTTCATTGTTCCATGTTTTTTTATTTTTTATTTTTGTCTGTCGTGTTTCCTTCTACTCTTCTCTGTTCTCCTCATTACTGCTACCATATCTTGGACTTGGGGGTACACACAAATGCCCATTGCATTGTCATATAGAGTGGTGGTGGGGAGTGGGTCTCAGGGAATCCACATCACAATCATTGTGATTTTCAAGTAGTTTCTGAATCCTAGCTCCCCATCTTCCACCTTATTCAACTTGCAAAACTACAAGAGACACCAAAGATTCCCATCCACAGCCCTGCTTCAAAGCATAACAAATTCAGATCCCTGATTAGGAAACAATAGTGGCCTGAGCAAATATTAGACATGAAATCCTCGCTCACTGCCACTGAATAATGGAACTACAGAGAAAAGAAAGAGATCTGTCACAAATGTGGGGGGGAAATCAATAGAAAAACACAGGTAATTCACAGTGTTACAAAGAGAAAATGCCTGAAAAATCAGACCTCAGAGTCCAAACAATGGAAGTTACCACTGACTGGCCCCAGAATACAACAAGGATTAGGGAATGGATAGAAAGAGTGAATAAGACTCAAGAAAGACAAGATGCAACACTGAAAGAACCTGTAACAGAGATTTTGGCCATAAAAAATTTCATCCAGGAAATAAATAACAAGATGAAAAGCATAGAAAGCCAGAATCAATCAATCAGAAAGAAGAATCTCAGAACTTGAAGATTAAAACATGGAATTAACCCAATCTTTAAAAAAACATAGAAAGAAAACTCAGAGATAGAACAAAGCCTCTAAGAGATGTGTGATTATATCAAGAGGCCAAACTTATGCCTGATTGGTATCCCAGAAGAAGAAAGGGAAAGGGAGAAAACTTTGGAGCAAGGTGTTTCAGGAAGTTATCCAAGAAAACTTTGACCATCTAATCAGAGAAATGACCATCCAAATGCAAGAGTTACAGAGAACCCCTGGAAGACATCAAATGAGAATACCAACCCCTAGACACTTAGTAATTCACCTACAGAAAGTAGATACAAAAGAAAAAGTCCTAAAGGCAGCAAGACAGAAAGGTCAGACTACCTACTAGGGAAAACCAATCAGAATAGCAGCAGACCTATCAGCAGAAACACTACAAGAAAGAAGGGACTGGAGTTCAATATTCAAAGTCCTCAAAGATAAATATTTCAACCAAGAATTTTCTACCCAGCCAAGCTCAGCTTCATCAGTGACGAAGAATTAAAATTTTTCCCAGACATCCAATCCCTAAGAGATTATGCAGCTTCCAGACCAGCTCTACAGAAGATGCTTTAAAAAGTATTGAGCACAGAAGAAAGAAAAAAAGAATGGCCACACACTTCTCAAGAGACAGTAGAACACAGAATAACAGAATACATCACAACAGCAAACTTGAAAATACACACATACATCAACCCAAAAGCTAAAAGAAAGCAAAGAAAAAACTTTATAAGAACCTCATGATGGGGAAAAACAATTACATTTCAATAATTAGCCTGAATGTGAATGGACTAAATGTACCACTGAAAAGACACAGAATGGCAAACTGGATTTTTAAAAAATGAACAAATTATTTACTGCATCCAGGAAACATCTCACCCCAAGGGATGCACATACACTCAAAGTTAGAGGGTAGAAAATTAGTTTCCTGGCAAATGGGTCACAAAAGAAGACAGGAGTCATGATCTTAATATCAGACAAAACCACTTTTAAGTTATCAAAAATTTAAAGATACAAAAGAACACTACATAATGATAAAAGATTCGGTCCATCAACAAAAATTATCCACCCTAAACATATATGCACCGACACGGGAGTACTAGTATTTATAAAGCAACTACTAAGTAAACTAAGAAAAGATATTGACTCTAACACTATTATAGCTGGGGACTTAAATGCCCCACTAACAACACTAGATAGATCACCGAGGCAAAAAATCAACAAAGAGATCCGGAACCTCAACTTGACACTCCACCAAATGGATGTAATAGATACCTACAGAATATTCTACCCAACAACCATAGAATATGTATTCTACTTACCACCGCATGGAGTATACTCCAAGATAGATCACATCCTCGGCCATAAATCAAGCATAAACAAATTCCATAAGATCGAAATACTGCCATGCACGTTCTCAGGCCACAGTGGAATAAAAATAAATATCAACACCAAAAAAATTCCCCCAAACCCACAAAGACATGAACACTAAATAGCATGATGCTGCACGACTACTGGGTCAATATAGAAATCAAAGCGGAAATTAAAAGATTCCTGGAAACAAATAAAAATGAAGAAACATCTTATCAAAACCTCTGGGATGCCATGAAATCAGTTCTAAGAGGGTAATTTATATCTCTATGAACACACATCATGAACATGGGAAGATCACAACTTAATAGTCTAACAAATCACCCGAGGGAGCTGAAGAGACAAAACCACCAAAACCCTAACTTTAGCAGAAGAATCCAGGTCACCAAAATAAAAGCCCAAATACAGGACACAGAAGACAAAAATATCATAGAAAAAAATCAACAAAACAAAAAGCTGGCTCTTTGAAAGAATAAACAAAATTGATGGAACCCTAGCCAGAATGACCAAGAAAAATAAAGAAAAAGCCCAAGTAAACACAATCAGAGATGCAAAAGATCAAATCACAACTGACCCAAAAAAATACAAAAGATTTTCAGAAATTACCACACTTGTATGGAAACAAACTTGCTAACCTAAATAAAATGGAGGACTTTCTGACTATACAACCTCCCAAGGTTGAAGCAAGAAGACACTGGGACACTAAATAAATCAATAGCAATCCAGAAATTGACTCCGTCATAAGAAAGCTACCTACAAAAAAAAGCCCTGGACTGAATGGCTTTCCAGTAGAATTCTACAAAATGTACAAGGAGGAGCTGATAACAATCCTATTGAAAGTTTTCCAGGCAATTGAGAAAGATGGAATTCTCCTGAAATCATTTTACAAAGCTAACATCACACTGATACCCAAACCAGGTAAAGATCCAACAAAAAAAGAGAACTTCAGGTCAATATCCCTTATGAACATAGATGAAAAAATTCTCAACAAGTTTCCAGCAAATCAGAGCCAACAACACATCTCAAAAATCATCTACCATGACCAAGTAGGCTTCAATCCCAGGATGCAAGACTGGTTCAGCATCCACAAGACCATAAATGTAATTAAATACATCAACAGATATAAAAACAAGAACCACAGGATTATGTCATTAGATACAGAAAAAGCTTTTGATAAAATCCAGCATCCCTTCTTGATAAAAACCCCCAAACACCTAGGCATAGAAGGAACATACCTGAAAATAGCAAGAACCATCTATGATAAACCCACAGTCAACATATTGCTAAATGGACAGAAACTGGAAACACCTGCCCTGAAAACCAGAACATGAAAGGCTGCCCACACCCAATCCTCTTGTTCAACATTGTGTTGGAAGTCCTAACTAGAGCAATTAGACAAGAGAAGGAAATCAGGGGTATCTTAATAGGAAAAGAAGAAGTTAAGTTATCCCTTTTTGCTGATGATATGATTCGATACCTTGGAAATCCAAGAGAATCTGTCAAAAACCTGCTTTCACTGATAAAGGGCTTTGGCAAAGTCTTGGGGTACAAAATAAATACAGTCGCATTCTTATACACCAACAACAAGCAGGCAGAGAACCAAATAAAAAGCGTAATACAATAGCCACACCAAAAGAAATACCTTGGCATCTTCCTAACCAGAGAAGTGAAATGCCTTTACAATGAAAACCACAAAATGATGCTCAAAGAAATCCAAGAAGACACAGATAAATGGAAAAATATTCCATGCTCATAGATAGGAAGAATCAACATTGTTAAGATGTCCATCCTACCAAAGGCAATCTACAGGTTCAACAGAATACCCATTAAATTACCGGAATCATTCTTCTCAGACCTGGAAATGACAATACAAAAATTCATACAGAAACATAAAAGACCATGAATAGCCAAAACAATTCTTAGTAAAAGCAAAGCAGGAGATATCACACTTCAAGACTTCAAACTTTACTATAAGGCTACAATAATCAAAACAGCCTGGTATTGGTACAAGAACAGGCATGTGGGTCAATGGAACAGGATAGAGATTCTGGAAGCAAAACCTCAATTTCTCAACCAACTCATCTTTGACAAAGCCTGCAACAACAACTACTGGGGAGAGGAGAATCTATTCAGTAAATGGTGCTGTGAAAACTGACTGACCACATGCAGAAGAATGAAACAGGACCCCTACATGTCACCATATACAAAAACCAACTCCAAATGAATCAAAAACCTAAATGTAAAATTTCAAACTATAAGAACCTTAGAAAATGCAGGAGACACCCTTAGGGAAATTGGAACTGTCTACCAATTCCTGATCAAAACCCCAAGTGCCCATGCCATAAGAGATAAGATAGACAAGTGGGACCTCATCATATTGAAAAGCTTTTGCAAAGCAAAAGAAACCATCAGGAGAGTGGGGAGACAGCCCACAGAATGGGAAAAGATATTTGCCAACTATATATCTGACAAAGGTCTAACATCCAGGATCCACAAGGAACTCAAATGTGCCAAAAAAAAAAAAAAAACAGCACCATTTAAAAGTGGGCAAAAGATATGAATAGACACTTCTGAAAAGAAGATATACGGACAACCAACAGACACATGAAAAAGTGCTCGGCCTCACTCATCATCAGAGAAATGCAAATCAAAACCACATAGAGATACCACCTAACCCCAGTAAGAATGGCTATCATTAATAAAACAAACAAAAACAGATGCTGGAGAAGATGAGGAGAAAAAGAAACACGTCTACACTGCTGGTGGGAATGCAAATTAGTGCAGCCTCTTTGGAAGACAGTGTGGCGATTTCTGAAAGAACCAGAAATTGATCTTCCATATAACCCAGCAATCCCTCTACTGGGAATATACCCGGAGGAACTCAAATCATTCTACAAAAAAGATACCTGCACATGCATGTTTATTGCTGCACTATTCACAATAGCAAAAACATGGAACCAACTGTGCTGCCCATCGAAACTGGACTCTATTTTTTTAAATGTGGTACATATGCACAATGGAATATTATGCAACCATTCAGAAGGACAAACATATGGACTTTGCAGCAACTTGGACAGATTTAGCGTCTGTCATACTCAGTGATTTCCACAGAAACAAAGAACAGAGTACCACATGTTCTCATTCATAAGTGGACTCTGAACAATTACCATAATACTATAAGAAAGTGAATTGCAGTAGCAGATACTGCCAGGGTGGGGATGGGGCAGGAGACACAACATCAATAAGGATACCTGATCTCTAACTAGGCAAAGTGGGTCTGAACAGAGGCCCAAACTTTACCTGTATGATGACCACTTGTATACCTAATTCTGAATTGTACCCACATCTTTAAAATTAATTTTTTTCTTAAAAAGATAGTAGCATAATGCCTCAAATTAGTCAAGGTATATTATTTCCAACCTAGAAATCCATCCCTAATCAAACAATCATGGAAGTGTGGATTGAGTAAAGATATGTCAGGACATGAAACATTTACCTCTCACACATACTTTTGTAAGAAACTCCTGGAAAATCATCTACTGCAAAATGAGGAAATACACCAAGAAACAGGAACACAGGATTGAAGGAAATAGCAGATCCAACGTAGGTTAGGGGCAAAAGTTATTCCTAGGAAGATGGCTGACTAGGGTCATTTCATACTCACTTCCTCCACTAATAAGAACCAAAACAGCAAGTAGATCATCCATGAGAGAACATATATTCAACGGAAAAGTGATAAGCAGTATCTAAAGCAAGGAAGGACAATGAAGTGAAACAGTCTACTGGGCTGGGATTGACTGGGAGCCAAGAGAGATCTTCCAATACAGGGAAAGGGTAAGTGAGAGACCATCAGCAGTTCACATTCTCACCATAGACTCCCGCAATGCTAGCCACAGGAAAGCCCCTTGACCCTCACTGGCTCTGAAACTAACATATGGAGCTGCTGGGGAGATTGCATGATGACATATATGTGATGTTTTCTTTTTTAAAAAATTGGCTGGGTGTGGTGGCTCATGCCTATAATTCCAGCACTTTAGAAGGCTGAGGCAGGAGGACTACTTGAGTCTAGGAGTTTGAGACCAACCTAGGCAACCTAGCAAGACCTCATCTCTACCAAAAAATCAAAAAATTAGCCCAGGCAGGGTGGCACATGCTTATAGTCCCAGCTACTTGGAAGGTTGAGGTGGGAGGATCACCTGAGCCCAGGAGGTCAAGGTAGCAGTGAGCCATGATCATGCCACTGCACTCCAGCCTGAACAACAGAGTGAGACCCCAGCTCAATACAAATTAAAAATAAAATAACTTACATTTTAAAAGGAAAAAATGTAATAGAATACCTGATAAGGATAGCTGATGGAATGTGCAAGTTCTAGTTATCAGCAAGTACTTAGAAAATTAAACAATCAAAAGAAAAAGACAATTACTTTCTACAGAAAAAAAAGGTTGAGCAGGAAAGGAAAAGTAACCATAGTGTACTATATATCCTGGCTATGGAAAACATTTATGAATTTATGATTATATCAACAACAGATGATGTATCTAACCAAAGTTTTGCACAACTGTTTTAGGAGGATGTGTACACTGGCATAAGAACAGAGAGAGAACTAAATTCTCTTCTTCATCCTCCTTATTAGAAAGTCATTAGGCCAGGTGCAGTGACTCATGCCTGTAATCTCAACACTTTGGGAGACCAAGCAGGAGGGCCACTTGAAATCATGAGTTTAAGGGCTGCCTAGAAAACATAGCAAGACCCCATGTCTACAAAAACTTAAAATTAAAAAATTAACCAGGCATGGGGATGCACGCCTGTAGTCCTAGCTACTCAGGAGGCTATGGCAGGAAGATCACTTTAGCCCAGGAGTTTGAGGCTATGAGCTATGATTGTGCCTAGATGACAGAGTGAGACTCTATCTCTTAAAAAAAAAAAAAAATAGGTCAACAGATAATGCCTGAAACTAAAACTTTAAGAAGCAATATAAGCATTAGCTACAAGAGTTTAAGTGCTTGCCTCTGGGGAAGGGAGAAAAGGGGAGAAAGAAAAAGGAACTCCCTTTTAGGACAATTGGATTCTCCAAACTTTACCTGTACAATGGCCAATTGTATACCTAACCCTAAATTGTTCCCCACATCTTTAAAATAAATGTTTAAAAAAGAATAATAGGATTCTTCATGAGGTCATAAAGTTTTCTTATTTTTTATTGTGGTAAAATATACATAGCATGAAATTTGTCATTTTAAATGTTCAATTCAGTGCATTCACAATGTGCTGTCTCCGAAACTTTTTCATCATTTCAAGCAAAAACTCTGAATCCATTAAAGAATAACTCCCCAGCCCCTGATCTGGCCCCTGGCAACCTCTATCCTACTTTCTATCTCCATGAATTTACTTATTCTGGGTAAATCATATAAGAGAAATCACATATTTATCTTTTTGTATCTGGCTTATTTCACTTAGTAGTATGTTTTCTCAAGATTTATCCATGTTGTAGCATGTATCACAACTTCATTTCTTTTTATGACAAAAGTCTATTATATTATATTTAATAGATAAACATAAACATGTTATGTTTATCTATTCATCCATCAATGGACACTTGAGACATTTCTGTGGATACAAATAATTTTGAAACCAATAAAAACATTTATAATTAATAAAAGATTTTATAAAAGGCTCATGTGTAGTAAATACTATTAACTGAGTGCCTATTTAGCAGGACCTGTATAAGGAGCACTATATAAATAGAAACACAACAAGCCTGGGAGGTAGGAGTTACAATCAGTTTCTTTTTTTTTTAAATAAAGATGTGGGATACAATTCAGGGTTAGGTACACAACATTGATTATGCAGGTACCCTTGTTAATGAGGTGTACCCCTCCCTCCCCTAGCAGTTGCCCTCAACTGCCAATCCCAACTCCCCACCCCTGACAGTTTCCCACTACTGCCAATCACTTTCTTATAGTATTATAATTGTTCAAGGTCCACTTATGAGTGAGAACATATGG
>NW_007248080.1:41408-48013 GCF_000164805.1 Carlito syrichta | reverse complement strand
AAGCGTTCCTTTTTCTCCACATCCTTGCCAGTATCTGTTGTTGTTTGTTTTATTAATGATAGATATTCTTACAGGTGTTGGGTGGTATCTCAATGTGGTTTTGATTTGCATTTATCTGGTGATGAGTGAGGCTAAGCACTTTTTCATGTGTCTGTTGGCTGTCCATATATCTTCTTCTGAGAAGTGTCTATTCATGTTTTTTGCCCATTTTTTAAGGGGACTTTGTTTTTTTTTCCTTTTGTCACATTTGAGTTCCTTGTGGATCCTAGATGTTAGGTCTTTGTCAGATATACAGTTGACAAATACTTTTTCCCATTCTGTGGACTGTCTCTCTGCTCTCTTGATGGTTTCTTTTGCTTTGCAGAAGCTCATTCATTTGATGAGGCCCCACTTGTCTATCTTATTTCTTAAGGTATTGGCCTTTAGGGTTCTGAATAAGAATTGGTGGCCAGTTCCAATTTCCACAAGGGTGTCTCCTGCATTTTCTAAGATTCTCATAGTTTGGGGTTTTACGTTTAAGTCTTTGATCCATTTAGAGCTAATTTTTGTGTGTGGTGTTAGATGGGGGTTCTGTTTCAATCTTCTGCATGTGGTGACCAGTTTTCCCAGAACCATTTACTGTATAGGTTCTCCTCTCCCCAGTGGTTACCATCAGTTTCACAGATGTGCATACCAAGCTTCCATGTTTTCAGAGCTGATTCGGCCTCACCCAGGTATGCAGTCCAAAGCCTGTGCTCCTTCGGCTGCATGCCCAGCCAGCAGTCATAAGCACAGACACACCAAGAGAGAGAAACACACACATGAGCCCAGACTTCTGTCCAGAAATAACTGTGATGAGACAATACACCCACATGCAAACATTCAAACTCATTTTCAAATTATTTGTTGGGCCCTGACTCAGTGGCAGATTCTATAGTAGGGCATGCCAAGTACACACATGTTTGCCAAAACACAGTCATATACCATAGTCTCTTTGGTGTGTAGGCGCACACACATACCTGCAGGCTTACACAACAGACAGCATTCATCCAGTGCCCTGTTCCAAGGTGTTCAAGGGATAAGACAGAAAATGACATGCTAACACCTGGTCCCTCCCACTGGATGTGGAGTCAAGTTCTTGATACACTGCCATGCTAACAGCATAGCCCAGGACCTTGGGTCTCTCTTCAGACCTCCCCTGACTAAACACACACACACACACACACACACACACACACACACACACACACACACGCATGCACACACAAAGGGGTATGCTAGTTTTCTGGATACACATAAAGCTTACCCATGGCCCAGTTCCCTGCCTATGCCTGCTGGGACCAGGCTCTGCTGATATGAGGGTGACACCATGTGTGCGGTTCTGCTGGCTCTGATCTTCAGCATCCAGCTGGCTAAAAAAGAGGAGTGTAGTGCTGGGAGGAAGGGGGCGGCCCTGCTCCTTCCTTCTCATCAGCATCACCCCAGTCTTGCCTTTCACAGCTCCAGACATTTGCAATGGGAGATTTCACTGAATTCTGATCTCTGCTACTTTCTAATCTCACCTCATCCACCACTGAAAACCCTGCCTGGATTTCTACACATTGCTTCCGCAAGTTGTTACTGCTGTGTTCCATGACACCCCAAAGTAGCAGCTTGCTAAATACCATCCCAGTTCCCTGAGTGAGGAATCTTTTTTCAAAGTCCAACAATGCTTTGCCAAAATCTTGTTACCGAAAAGGCTTGCTCATAGAGATATAATGGTGAGTGTGTCCCTCAGGGACTGCACACACTACATGCATGTTCACAAGTCCCAGGTTTGTGCTCCTGCAATGTCTTCCCTTCCCACTTCCCACATCCTGAGAAGGAAGCCACATCCCAAGATGCCCAAGATCAGATGAAGACTCACACATACCTTAAAAGGGCCTACTCACTTATCCCAGGCCTTTACCCAGAGTCTGCAACCCAGCAAGGAATCACCTCTGCACCGGTGCCCAAAAGAGCACCAGGCACATGGGAGAACCACAATCTGTGGAACACTAAACTGATTAATGTACAAACAGTTAAGAATGATGTTAACAGTCAGTGACGGAAAAGCCACCACTGCCCGCAGAGGCCCTCGGTTCCCACCCCTCGGAGCTCTGGGCCCCCTCCCTGGCTGCAGCGCCCAGCCTCCACCACCCAGGGAGGCCCATGGCTCCCTCCCTGTGGAGCTCTGGGCTCCCCTTGGGCTGCACCACCCCGCCCCAGCTATACTGACCAGCAACGCCCTGCCATCTCACACTCTGCTTCCCCCGACTCACCCTTGGCCACAGTGGGCCCAGAGAACAGTTAGAACTCCAAGACCAGGCAGAGATCTGCAGCCTCTTAGGCCCCAAGCTGTGCAGCCTCCAGCTTGGGACCTAAGAACAAAGAAAGAAAAAGAGGCCCAAGCTGCATGTGACATGCCAACCTACAGCACCCAGCTGTCTCACACTCTGCCTCCCCCAGTTGGACCCGGCTGCAGTAGAACCAGAGATCATCTGGAGTCCTGTGACCAGGCAGAGACCGGCAGTGCCTCGCCCACCCAGCTCTGCCCAGCCTCCAACTTGGGATCTAAGACCTCATGCTTGTGTAAGGGAATAGTACATCATAAGGTGGTTGGTCTGCTTGTGTGTCTGTATGATTGTATGTCCTAGTTTGTTTGTTGTTGCTGTTGTTTTTTTGTTTGATTGTTTGTTTTTGTTTTTGATTCCTCTTACTCTTATCTGTCTTCAGGTCTATTTTCATTTGTCTGTTTTCCCTCATACTCTTCTCTGTCTCCACCTTCTGCTTCCCCCCATCCCTGTTCCATTTCTTTCCCTTTTCTTACATCATTTTACTTTCAGGGAGCAAACCAATACTGCCACTTCATGAACAGATTACAGGGCAGTAGGAAGCAGGTCCCAGCATTTCCATCCATCTGTCAGTGGATACTGGGATCTGCAGATAAATATTGAATCACAGTTTCCCCCTCAAATAAATCACAAAACTGCAAAAGGTATAGCCCCCAATCTACAGTCCAGCTTCAGAATCGAACAAAGTCAGAGGATTCACACAAGGAAGAATAGGAGATTGAACAAACAGAAGCAAAAGCAAACCTGCCACTCCTGAACAACAGATTTAAAGAAGACAGAGGAAAAAAAGGAAAAAGTGGGGAGGAAAATCCATACGAATGAAGAAAAACCAAAAGAAGAATATAGGTCTCACACAGACCCCTGGGAGATCAGATAATGAGAAAAAAAACTTCAGAATGCAAACAATGAAGAGCCCCCAGAATGACTGGTCACATACTACAAACCCAGACATCAAGACATTAATAGAGAGAATAAAAAGAATTGAGAAGAGACAAGAGGAAAATAGGAAGGAGCTGATAACTGAGATAACAGCAGTAAAGAATACTGTGATTGAAATAAATAACAAACTAATAAGCATGGAAAGCAGAATTAGCCAAGCGGAAGATAGAATCTCAGAACTTGAAGACCAAAATATAGAATTAAACCAAACCATCAAAAACATAGAAAAGAAGTTTAAAAAGACAAAACAAAACCTTCAAGAGATGAGCGATTACTTCAAGAAAATGAACCTAAAAGTAATTGGACTTCCTGAGGCAGAAAGAGAAACAGAGACCACCCTGGAACAAACATTCCACAAAATTATACAAGAAAACTTCCCTCACCTCATCAGTGATGTGAACATTCAAACACAAGAGATTCAGAGAATCCAGCAAGACAACAATTGAAAAGACCAACACCTGGGCACATAATAATTCGCCTGAACAAAGTAGGTATAAAAAAATCCTAAAAGCCGCAAGAGAAAAATGTCAGACTACCTATCAGGGAAGACCAGTCAGAATAGTAGCAGATTTAAATACAGAAACACTTCAGACTAGGAGAGCTTGGAGTCTAATATTCAAAGTTTTCAAAGATAAACAATTTCAACTGAGAATAACCTAACAAGTCAAGCTAAGCTTCATCAGTGAGGGAGAATTAAAACCTTTCCCAGACATCCAATCCCTAAGAACTTATGCTGCCTCCAGACCACCCCTACAAGAAATTCTTAAGAAAGTATTAAAGACAGAAGAAAAGGGAAAAAGAACAACAATGTTCTTCATAAGAGTACAGGAAAAAGATTGAAAACACACATGAACCAACCCAAAAAACCAAAAGAAAGATAAGAAACAAACAAACAAGTACAACAACAACTCAAGAACCTTATGATAAAGATAAACCCTCACATTTCAATAATTAGCCTGAATGTGAATGGACTAAATGCACCACTGAAAAGACATAGAATGGCAAAATGGATAAAATATCACGAGGCAACAATATGTTGTCTCCAAGAGATTCATCTCACCAGAAAGGAGACTCACAGATTCAAAGTAAGAAAATGGGAAACAAAATTTCAGGTGAATGAAACACAAAAGAAAGCTGGACTTGCCATCTTAGTCTCAGACAAAATATCCTTTAAACTATCAAAAATTTTAAAAGATGAAGAATATCACAGCCAGGCTCAATGGCTCAGCCTGTAATCCTACACTTTGGGAGGCTGAGGTGAGTGGATTGCCTGAGCCTGTTGGTTCAAGACCCGCCTGGGCAACTTGACGAGACCTCATCTCTATAATAAATTTTTTAAAAATTAGCCAGGTGTGGTAGCATGCGCCTGTAGTTCCAGCTACTTGGAAGGCTGAGTGGAAGGATCACCAGAGCCCAGCAGGTCGAGGCTGCGATGGCAGGGAGCAGCCACTGCACTCCAGTCTGGGCGACAGAGTGAGACTCCAACTCAAAAAAAAAAAAAAAAAAGAATATCACTATATAATGATAAAAGGTTCAATCCATCAACAAGAAATATCTATCCTAAACATATGCACCTAACATAGACGCACCAATGTCCATAAAGCAACTTCTAGGCAAACTCTACCACTATCATAGCTGGGGACTTTAATACCCCACTCAAAACCCTAGACAGATCATTAAGACAAAAATCAGCAAGGAGACCCAGAACCTCAATGAAACTATTGAACAAATGGACTTAATTGATACCTACAGAAAACTCCACCTAACGACCACAGAATATACATTATACTCATCACCACATGGAACATACCCCAAGATCAACCACATCATTGGCCATAAATCAAACACAAACAAATTTCATAAGATTGAAATCTTGCCATGCACCTTCTCAGTCCACAGTAAAATAAAAATAAATATCAACACCAACGAAATTTCCCCAAAGCCCACAAAGACATGGATACTAAACAGCATGATGCTGAACAATGACTGGGTCAACACTGAAATCAAAGAAGAAATTGAGAAACAAATGAAAATGAAGAAACATCCAACTGAAACCTCTGGGATGCCATGAAATCAATTCTAAGAGGGGAATTTATATCTCTATGAGCATAGATCAAGAAAATGGAAAGATCATAAGAGGGGAGTCTAACAAATCAACTATGGTAGCTGAAAAGAGGAGACCACCAAAATCCCAACTTTAACAGAAGAATCCAAATCACAAAAAAAGAGCCCAAATACAGGACATAGAAGACAAAAATATCATAGAAAACATCAACAAAGCAAAAAACTGGTTCTTTGAAAGAATTAACAAGATTTGATGGGCCCCTAGTCAGAGTGACCAAGAAAAAGAGACAAAAAGCCCAAATAAACACAATCAGAAATACAAAAAATCAAATCGCAACTGATCTGAAGACATACAAAAGATTATCAAAGATTGCTATGTACACCTATATGGAAATAAACTTGATAACCTAGATGAAATGGAGGACTTTCTGACATCACACAACCTGCCCAAGTTGAAACAAGAAGACATTGAGACACTAAATAGACCAATAACAACCCAGGAAACTGACTCTGTCATATGAAAACTACTTACAAAAAAATGCTGTGGACCGGATGGCCTCCCAGCAGAATTCTACAAAGCGTAAAAGGAGGAGCTGATACCAATCTTACTGAAAGCATTCCAGGCAATTGAGAAAGATGGAATTCTCCTCAAATCATTTTATGAAACTAACATTACACTGATACCCAAACGGGGTAAATATCCAACAAAGAAAGAGAACTACAGACCCGTAAATATCCAACAAAGAAAGAGAACTACAGACCAACATCCCTTATGAATATAGATGCAAAAATCCTCAACAAGATTCCAGCAAATTGGATCCAAAAACACATATCAAAAATCATCCACCATGACCAAGTAGGCTTCATCCCCAGGATGCAAGACTGGTTCAGCATCCACAAGACCATAAATGTAATTAAATACATCAACAGATATAAAAACAAGAACCACATGATTATGTCATTATATGCAGGAAGAACTTTTGATAAAATCCAGCATCCCTTTTGATAAAAACCCCCGAACACCTAGGCATAGAAGGAACATACCTCAAAATAGTAAGTACCATCTATGATAAACCCACAGCCAGTATATTGCTAAATGGACAAAAACTAGAAACACTTGCCCTGAAAACCAGAACAAGAAAACCTATACACTCTCACCTATCTTGTTCAATATTGTATTGGAAGTCCTAGCTCAGACAATTAGACAAGAGAAGAAAATCAGGGGTATCCAAATAGGAAAAGAGGAAGTCA